>NC_050587.1:40790000-41000000 GCF_013368585.1 Megalops cyprinoides | reverse complement strand
CACAGAGGTCCGGGCACTTGTGGATCAGAGCAGTCAGTGAGCGCTGGCTTGGATTCAGGTGAGAATGGCATGTGGGCACCGCATTGCCAAGGTCACCTGCGGAGGAGAGGAGGGTGTCGTTACGCTCATGGATGTTCTGGTTGGCATAGTTACCGGAACTCGGCTTCTTTCTTTTAGGTGTTAGCACAAAGGGAGAAGATGCTCAGCTCAGCTGAATAGTAGCTGCTGTTTGGATTTCTAAGGATCTGCAGAATTTTTCTCACAGAATTCCAGTTGAAATGTTTTTGCTGGTCTTGCAGCAAAGGTGACCCAGTCTAGGGGACCATAGTAGTGAGAAATGTACCAACCATTCTCCTCGGTCTCCACACAGACTCTACACAGACTTTGCAAGGTATCTACACTCTACAGGTAGAGGGATAGAGGAAGAAGAGATACAAGATATAATCAAAAGCTTACATTACATTTACATTATATTTTTTGTAATGCTTTGCCAATACAAATCTGTACATTTGTAATGCCAGTAAAGTGCATTGAATTGAATTGAACTGAATTGAGAGAGAGGGAGAGAAAGAGAAAGAGAGATTCTGCGTCATTCTCAGACTCACACAGGCCCCCTCATACCCCCAACTCCCCTCCACACACACACACGCACACACACACACACACACACACACACACACACACACACACACACACACATTCTCATTTTACAGAGGGCTGTGAATGAACATGGTTGCCCTAGAAACCGATACCCACGCAGTCTGGAGACCAGGATATTTTTAGAAATTCTGGGAAAAAAGATGACGCACTTCACACCCTCAACTCCTTAGCGGTGTGTGTGCGTGTGTATGTGTATTCATATGTGTGTGTGTGTGTGTGTCTGGGTGTGTGTGTGTGTGTGTGTGTGTGTGTGTGTGTGTGGGAGTTTGTGTGTTTGGGTGTGTGTATGTGTGTGTCTGTGTGTGTGTGTGTGTGTGTGTGTGTGTGTGCGCATGTGAACGTGTGGCATCCTCTATATTTTAGGGGTTTTTTTAGGCTGATCTTGTTGCACTTCTAGAAAGCGTGGAGCACAAGCACAGACAGTGAGTGAGAGACGCTGCCAGTGGTCTTTCCAATATATAGCAGACATGTAAGGCAATGGCAGATGTAACAGGTGCAGTAAGAAACACAGGAGGGGTGAAGAAGTGATGGAGCAGCATTGCCAGGCTGAGGAAGGAAACCAACATTCCCCTGGTGCTGGAGACACAAAGAGGTTTGATTCTGTACCAGCCAGAGAGCTCAGAGCAGCCAGAGAGCTCAGAGCAGCCAGAGAGCTCAGACCAGCCAGAGAGCTCAGACCAGCCAGAGAGCTCAGAGCAGCTGAGACCGTCGCTCTGCTGAGGCCTGACCTCTGCGACGGCAGCGCCTGCATCAGGGAAACGCTCTGAGACATTGAGCAGAGAGAGGCGTGATGCAGCACTGACCACAGAAACACAGGCAGCTGTAGCTGAGGCCTGTGTGAAAGCAGTGAGTCTGTCCCATCCACGGTGATTAGCACATAGTTCAGCACGCTGGGCTGCACCAGCCCCCCCCCCCCCCCCTTTGGGCTGTGTTTACAGCCCGTGCAGTGCCACCAGGCATAAACGTGTCTCTGAGCGTAACACAGAACGTGCTTTCCTTGGGAATCTCAAACGGTGTGCACAACACGTGGAGCTGTGTTCTCAGAGGGAGGCAGAGAGGAGGGGTTCTCCAGAGAGGAGGGGTTATCGTGCTGCAGGTCAGGGCTGCGGGGAAACTGGGCCGGGGGCTGAAGGGCATTGGGCACCGTGTGCAGTGCCCCCCTGTGGTGAGTCAGGACACGTGCCGGTGGGTTTTGGCGGCACTGACTCTCCTCTGGCACCGGCGATGGGAGAAGGCCGTTCCGGAACACACTGTCCCTCCAGCAGCAGAGCGTGCGTCACCAGCACCGGCCACGCCCACAAAACACAGTGCTTACATGCACAACTTTTCAGTCACACTGCAGCTTCTTCTTCAGCTATGGAGCTTAAACATTATTTACATTATTATTCCTTTTTTGACATTAATTACACATGATTTTTCATTGTCACTGCTGAATTTGAATTCAAGCAGCATCAGTGGATTTACGCTGCATCTGAACGCGACCCTCTGGGGTAGAGGGAAATGTAATGTCTTACGCCTTCATGGGAGATGAAGGACAGACAGACAGAGAGCAACTCTGCTCTACATTGGCACTCACCTGAGGCTGAGAGTCACAGGGATCACTGCTGATATTCACTGGCTTAGTTAGATTAGAGATGCTCCCTGACAAGCACAGTGACTTCTGCAAAAATAAAGACAGAATAACCAATTCAGACATTCCTAGAATTGTGGGTAGCCATGTAGCCATTGCTGTTCTGGAACACTGGCTGTGTTGTTCCAGAATGCATGCATAGGTGGTCTGGAATTCAGGCACCGTTGTTCTGGAATGCAGGAATCCATGTGCTCTAGAATGCTGGTGCCTGTGCTCTGATCTGTGTACTAGTCTGTGTTCCATTGTGACAATAAAAGCCCATTGATCACTATGAATTAACTTGCCACCTGCAAAGTTTGTAGTCAGTAAGGAGTCATGTAATTATGCATCAGAGTGCATCCCAGGTGAAATCTGAGCAAGTCCACTGTCATGTGGAAAAAACAGCATAACGGTCTGATGATTATATGCAGCCCGGCACTCTGCTGGGATGAATCATCAGAATGAGGGCCCAGCTCCCTGACTCCAGTACACCCCCACCCGGAGACGGGAGAGCAGAGAGCAGCAGAGAGCGGATACGAGCCACACGGCGGAAGTGTGTAGGAGAGTGAAAGGAACGAGAGCTGCCCTCTCTGCTCACTGTGTGAATCAGTCCTGATTCATCATCCTCACCTCACTGTCCACACGTGCACCTCCACAGAGAAGAGGAGCACCATGGGACAATCGCGAATCCTCTAACCACCAACCGTGAATTTGAAATCACAAATCCTCTGACCACCAACCGTGAATCTGAAATCACAAATCCTCTAAACAACAACTGTGAATCTGTGCAATCATAAATCTGTGTGATGATTTATGATGTGATGAACGCAGGGGGAATTTGGGGGATTACCCCCCCCCCCCCTCCCCCTTCTACGCAGCTCAGCTCCTAAACTGGAATAATTCCATCTGTTAAAGTGTGAGGAACCAGTTCCAGCCCGGAGCACATGAATGACAGCCATTGTTCTAAATCCTCTTTATGGTTTAAGGGAAGGAAAGGAGTGCAAACCCTGTGAAAGCTGAGACCTCAGGCTGTTATGAAATAAGATTTAGGGATCTGGTGCTCGGACTGCCCTGAACGCAGTTAACCAGCTTTTCTCTGCCATGCTGCAGGACCAGATCCAGTGACTATGGAGAAAGTGCAGCTCCAGGGTGAAGTTCATGAGTAACAGCCTGCACACCCTTCCACACAGGCAAGCACAGGGGCTGCCACATCGCGAGATGAAGACAGCAGCACTGCTCTGTCTCAACTTTTTCATTCAAGCTACAGAGCATTACACACACATGAGATTGGCATTTTAACATTGAATAAATTAAGCTTTAAAATAATAAAATAAGCTTTGTTTTAAAGTGGAGTAGTTATGGACAATGAAAGGGTGGAATAAGCCCTCTCATTTTCAGTTAATCAGGATTGTAACTGTGTCTGCACATGTGTGCAGGTGTCTCCAGCTCAGACAGAAGTTCATTCCTCAGACGTTAAGGCTTCAGAAGCTCCTCCTCTCTGAGAGAGTCTTCCTGCTGTCACTCAAGCTGACTGGCAGAATGACATCAGCCTGTTTTTCACAGAAACTGCTAAGCACAACAGGAAATACAGCAGAAGAAAAGGGCCAGGTCATGTTGACAGAGTGCTGTGCAGTGAGGGTACGCTGGTCCATCTGAGTGCGTCTGAAGAGACAGACTGGAGAACAGGGCTCACTGCGAGAGAGAGAAAAGTGAACGGAACACAGGTCGTAGAACACGGAACATGGAACACAAAACAATCAGAGCAAAGAATCCAGGGCACAGAACATGTGCCTCTGCTAACCCCGTTCAGTGTGTTAATGACAGCATCTGCATGAACCGTCTGAGGTGTAGGAGACCATACCAGAGCAGACAAACCAGAGAGGGGCTGATGAGAGAGGCCTTCCTCTTCATCACTCCCCCCACTCCCTCCCCACAGACTATCACAGCACACAATGACACGCCACCTGCTGTTCCCCCATGTCCCTGCAACAAACATCAGGCTCAACAGCTCCAGAAGGCAGCTGCCACAGACAGCAGCAAACAGTCCTTACCTGCACTGCACCTGCAAATTCCACCTGTCACTGTGCTGCTGGAAAAATGTCAAACCACTGAACTCATTTAGCACATCAATAAAACTGATGTTCAGAAAGCCTAAAATACACCACACTCATTTTACCTCTCTCTCTTACACTCTCGCTCTCACACTCACACAATGAGGACAGACTGCTGTGGTACTCTCACACACACGCACACACACACACACACACACACACACACACACACACACACACACACACACACACACACACACCACACACACACACTGGGGACATACCGCTGTGGTACTCACAGACACTGACAGCAGACCCCTGTGGTATTCACACACACACACACACAGAGCAGACCACTGTGGTACTCACACACACACACACACAGAGCAGACCACTGTGGTACTCACACACACACACAAACTGGGGACAGACCGCTGTGGTACCCACACACACACACACTGGGGACATACCACTGTGGTACTCACTCACATACACACACACACACACTGGGGACAGACCGCTGTGGTACTCACTCACACACACACACACACACACACACACACACACACACACTGGGAACAGGCCGCTGTGGTACTCACACACACACATTGAGGACAGACCTCCTCTTCTGCCCAGTCCTCACGGTGAGTGCTGCTTTATCCCTCTGAATATGAATGAAACAGTGCTGCCTTCCGCCTGCCTCTACACTGAATGAAACGCTTACAGCGAGGGAGAGAGAGGGAGGGAGGGAGAGAGAGCGAGCGAAAGGGAGGGAGAGAGAGGAGGAGGGAGGCTTAGTGAGAGAGAGAGAGAGAAGCAGGGAGGAGTGTTGTAAACTCTTACTCTCTCTAGATAGCTCTGCGAATCCAACCGGCTCTACTGTCCACAGCCCCCCTCATCCCCAACACGAAGCCCCCCTCAGCTGCGCAGACTGGCTGCAGGCCCCGCCTGATGGCCCAGCCCCCCCTCCCCACAGCAGGGACACTGACTCACCCATCCGGCCCCCAGTGTCTATCACGGCTGCTCTCACTGCGTTCCAGAGCTGCCCGGCCGCACAGCACAGGTACGCGCAGGTGAGGGGCCACTCTGCCCAGCACAGGTAATGAAATCCTGCCTGATAATGAGACCCACTGTGGTGGCACTGAATTTGGCACCTTTTTGTCCTGAACATTAAATAATTTATCACAACGTTCCCAGAGGTGAAGACATCCCATTTCACAGTCATGCAAAGGGAATCAACTGCAGATGAGAGATTTTTATATAAACTGGCACATGTCAATTACTCAGGATGAAATCCGGATCAGGAAAACTGGCAAAGAAAGAGAACCTCATTAGCCTCCCAGATTTCAACATCAGGAGTTTCCTCTGAAGAACAGCAGGGTAAAAGAAGGTGGGGAGAGAGAGAACAGAGAGAGAGAGAGGGCGGGAGGGGGGAGAGAGAGAGAGAGGGAGAGAGAGGGAGAGAGAGAGAGGGAGAGAGGGGGAGACAGAAACAGGGAAAACATCAGGAAGTACTAAAATATGAATCCTGAAAAAACCCTAACCCTCCCCCTAACATAAAATCTGTAGGACCATGCTTCCATGGTTTTGAGATCTGGCCAGCTGCTCAGGAGATGCAGATAATGGACATGAAGCCAAGGCAAAGCCGAACACACTCCTTCAACAAGCTGATTATGACGCAGAAACAGACGGAGAGGATGCCGCCGCAGAACTGATTATGACGCAGAAACCCTGTAAGATGTGGACAGACGGAGAGGATGCCGCCGCAGAACTGCACACTCTTCGCTTGTCTCACTGATAGGAAATTCACGACAAACGTGTGAATCAGCAATCGAGGTCCTTGCACAGTGGAGCCAGGTGTGCATCACGACAGCACCCTCGTGTGGTACCGCAGACGCACCATTACTCCGTGGATCCGTCTGATTGCAAAAGCAGCAAGACACTTTGAGAAGTGCATGGGAAAATTAATTTACTTCTCAATAATAATAATAATAGATTCAGTCAGACAAACAAAGTTTCCTCGGATGCAGGTAAAATAACAGTCTTCAACATGTATAGTCATGCGACTGTTTTTATTTATATATTTGGATTTGACCACACTGCGGGGTCAGCTGGACCCTAGTGATTAGATCCAGTCTGAAGATAAATACACCTATCATGGTGCGGCCCCAAAACAGAGATTGTTCGGCCGGTTTGGGCGGTTCGGGCCGCGGCGTGACCGTCTCCCTCTTTTGTCCCACTGAGCTCCGCCTCCACCCGGCTTTTGGCACATTTTAAATTTCACAGACGCTCCCTCGCACTTTGACGACGTCATCACGGAAGATTTCATGTGAAGTTGACCAGGGAAATTAATATTCTTGATAATTTAATAACAATTTAAATAATACAGAGAAAATTAAGCATATGACCTCTAACTACTCAATACTTTTATTGTAAAAGTTGTTGTTCGATATTTGTAAGATACAAAAATTACATCCCTTGAAATGTAGCAATATTTATAATTATTCCCCACGTTGAAGACAGAATTGGTAGAAGCCCGGATCTCATCTCTGCGCCTGCGCAGTGGGCACAGCCACCGCAGCACACTGAAGATTAGCGAAATGGCGTCCGCGGCTGGTGAGTAAAGTAACAAAGAGCTGAAAATGATTGTAGGCAACAAAATACAGCGCAGGAGTTATGGATCTGATTTGAATTTATGTTGTCTGAATGTATAAGCGGCTGTGAGTATCTGCGGCTGTTGGTGGCCGCTTTGTCGGGTTTGCTGCGTGTTGCGCTGGGGGAGGGGCCAGCAGGGTGCCGGATTTTGGTTCATTTACAGAATAATTCTGTGTTTGCGGGTGATGATCGCATATTACTGAAGAATTTGGGCATGTGGACATGCATTAGTTACATGCTGTACTTTAAATACGCTGATATCGAAAACACTTATTTAGCTATTGGCGAGAGCTGGCCAACGTGATTCGGTTAGCGGGTTTTCTAATTGCCTTTCCATTCATAGTTAATAGTGTAATTTATAGCCGCAGAGGGGCCGGATGCGCATTAGTTACCACGCAATTTCCATCTGGCGAAAGGGCAGTGGAAATTCAGCTGTTTATGGTATATTTGGTTGGCTACCTCGCTAACTTGGCCGCTCCGTCTTTGTTCGCCCTGACTGCCAGGCTGCGGCCTGTTGCATGCCTGCGTTACGTGGAGGGGATCCGCTGTTGGACCAACAGCGGGCTCAGCTAATCAAACATCGCGGCCGTCATTTTAAAGCGATCAGCTGGCTGGAAATGCTTTGCCAGTTTCTACAATGTGGTCATCGCTGTGAACGCGCTTTGCATGTTACTTTTAGTCCAGATTGAGACGAGCAGCGCGCTCCCGATTCCAGCAGTCTGGATAGTACTGTAACGAACTCTTCAGCTTCAAGTATTTAATATACCTAGCGGATTTCTTTGGAAGTCCACCTAATAGCCACGACGACTGCCGATCTGGGGGAAAGGACTGAGCTGTTGTATTTTAATGTAGGCACTGTGTTACGGGGTAAAAGGCTGGGATGTTGTTGGTGTAGATTCCCACCTCTCGCATGCACTGAGTAGGCATGAAATCGCCAGCACAGAAACGTTGGCCGGAGTTTTTGGTGCGGTGTTGGTGGATGAGCAAACCGTTCCCCGTAGCCTGGAAAGCTGTTTGCACAGCTGTACAATTCTCTGTACAAAATCGAGCCCATTGGTTCTGTCTGTAAAATAAGGATGTTAACAATGCTGTTTCCATTTCTCCTCAGACTATAACTCGTACGGCCAATCTGGAGGCCAGCAGGGGTAAGTCTCACTTTTAAATGTCCAGGTAAACTGAACAAGGTCCATCTCCTTATTTAAGCACTGTTAATGTCTGATGTCCTCAGGCTTGTGCCTCCCCTAAATGGAGCAGGGCAGTGCAGTGTGTTGATTCGATACTCGTACTGTGCGATTCCTCATATTTAGTATTGGTATAATCAAACTCTGCTTTTCTGACCACAGTATGCGAGTTCTTGCAGAATTGATGTCAGGATGAGTCTGTGCACATTTCTTTGGCATTGCCTCAGTGTTGTGAGGAGGGAGTATTCAGACATTTGAAACCTGATCCAGGTGAAGGATTGTATTTGAGTTGTGTGTTACTGGGGCTCACCTTTACCTTCACCTGTGTGTGCAGGTACAGCTCCTACGCCGCCCAGCCATCTCAGAGCTACGGCCAGAGTGCTCAGGTGAGGTGACGCACTGCAGTGTGTTATGTGAGAGTGTTGTGGCATGTGACGCACTGCAGTGTGTAGAGTGGGGGTTGTTGTGGCTTTAGAAGACCGCTGTGCCTCACGGCTGCACGGTCAGCCACTGTCACTCTGAAGATAAGATCAGTATCACAGTCGTGTTGAGCAGATCGTGTTTGGTTTTTGTCTGGTTTTTAATGTCTGTTGCTGGTTGTTGTCGGTGTAATGGTTTTCCTGCAGCAGTCGTACGGCCAGCAGCAGGGGTACGGGTCCTACGGGCAGCCCGCAGAGTCCTCCTACACACAGTCAGGCACATCTGCAGCCAGCTATGCCCAGCCATCATACGGGTCCTCATATGGCCAGCAGCCCCCAGCCTCCTGTGAGTTATGCATATTTCAGAAATAAGCCAATCAGCACTCTGCTCTACAGGTTTCTTGGATGCTCTGTACTGGCTACATTGAAATCAAGATCTGCTGTGCAGAGGTATTAATAGTAGTTATGAAAACTCTTCTGTTGGGCAGTTTGCCAGTGACTGTTGCATGACTTTGTTTTCACAAAGATGGTAAAATTATGCTGGTTGAGAGAATCGCAGATCCTTGTTGTGAGGCGTCTTTTTCCTGGGTTGGGGGGTGGTAACGGTGCGGTTTCTCTCTGGGTTGGGGGGTGGTAACGGTGCGGTTTCTCTCTGGGTTGGGGGGTGGTAACGGTGCGGTTTCTCCCCCAGCTGGATACAGTGCTGCTCCTGCTGGCCAGCAGGGTTACAGCCAATCCGTGCAGAGCTATGGTGGTGGGGGGTATGACTCCGCCCCCACCGCTGCCAGCGCCGCCCCTGCCAGCCAGGCCCCTTACAGTGGGCAGGGGGGGTATGGAGCTCAGTCAGCCTATCAGGGGTACAGCCAGCAGCCTGCCTCCACCGCACCACCCAGGTAACTCGGCGACACACCTGTCCCGGCTTCCTCAGTGACGCCTTTCAGACCGATCTCTCTCTCTCTCTCTGTGCATGTGGGGGTGTGGCCAGTCTCCACTAAACCCCTTTTTTTTGTTGCCATAGCTATGGCGGCAGCAGCCAGCCCTCCGGTTATGAGCAGAGCTCGTACTCACAGGCGTCGCAGGCGGGGTCGTACTCACAGCCGCAGGGGGGGTACCAGGGGCAGCAGGGGGGGTACGGCCAGCAGGGCTCCTACGGCCAGCAGGGCGGCTACCAGCAGCAGCAGCCCCCCCCTCAGCAGCCCCCCCAGCAGCCTCCACAGCAGCCCACCAGCTACCCTCCCCCCCCCAGCTCCTACTCACAGCCTCCATCCAGCCAGTACGGGCAGCAGGGCGGCACCGGCGGCAGCTACGGGCAGCAGAGCGAGTACAAAGCGCCCGCTCAGTACAGTGAGTACCCGCTCCGCTGTGTGAGAGCCAGGGGTGTGGCAGGTGTGTGGAGCTCTCTTCTGATTGGTGGGTTGTGTTGCTGTCCCGCTGCAGGTAGTTATCGACAGGAGCACCCCAATGGCATGGGCGGGTACCCCAGCCCTGACACGGGCGGTTTCGGGGGTCCCGGGGAGGGCCGTGGCATGGGCGCGATGGACGGGCGTGGCCGGGGCAGGGGCGGATTCGACAGGGGCGGGATGATGCGCGGAGGAGGCGGAGTCATGCGAGGGGGCGTGGTCAGAGGCGGGATGGGGTAAGTCTTTTTTCGATCGCTCCACCCCCCCACACACAGGAGTGGCGTCTGACTGCACAGGGCTGAAAGCTACCGCACCCCCAAAACATGCCCCGCCCCACCCCACCCCATCCTCTCTCTGGCTCACCCACAGCTAAGAGGGGTTTGTGGTTTCGAGAGAGATTTATCCCCATTCTCTCTGAAACAGCCAAATTAGCCTGCTGTGTGCGGCAACAGTGTAGCATAGCAGTAAGGAGCAGGGCTGCTTCAGTTCCCACCTGGGGCACTGCTGTTCTATCCTACCCAAAGTACCTAACCCCGAACTGCCTCATTAAATATCCAGCTGTATGAATGGGTAACATGTAAAATTGTAACCTATGTAAGTTGTTCTAGATATTGGCAGTAATGTCATGTGTGGGTCTTAGTGGCCTGCAGTAACAGGTGCTTTCAGCCCTGCAGTCTGTGGCCAAAGGTAAGAGTTGTGATGGGGCTTAGCTGTGCGGCTGGAGCAGACGGCGCAGGGCGCAGCCAGAGGGGCGTGGCAGTGATCCCGCGGGGGGGAGATGGCCGTGCACTCTGCCTGTGGTCTGGGTGCTGTGTGCTCCAGGTTGCTCGCTTGCACCCCCGGCTGGATGCTGCAGGACAATGCTCCCGGCCCCTCCCTGCACAGCCTTTCAAACCTGTACTCAGCGCTCTGCAGAGCCGCGATTGGTCCGTTGTGCCGCCTGCACGGTCATGTGACAGGGAGTGGCCGTGGGTGTGTGGTTTTTCCCAGACTGCATTGCTGTGGCATCTTGCATGCGTCACAGTGTGGCTGAGACATGCAGGACTTGTTGTAGGAATACAAAGCCACGCAGAACCCCTCTAGATACTTCACTACTACCAGCAGTATCAGGTTAAGTGTATCCATGCATTAAATCTGTGTTTATGTATTTAAAATTTGTGTAATTGATGTTAAAGGGTTTATTTAATAAGGAGACTTAATTCAGCTTCGCAAGGGGTTCCTGTATTGCAGCAGATTTCAGGGTCAGATGTTTAGAGTGTAAAAGGTGAAGGCAGGTTCCAGCAGCGTTGTGTTCTGTGCAGAACATGCGTTTCTCTCTGGGTCTCTGTCAGCTGCTAGTGTGTCTCTGATACACTGCATTAGCGACGCTGTTTTCGGACGGCTGTTACGGGTTCATTTCCAGTTGAGCAGAGAGCAGAAGTGCTTGCATGTGTGTTCACTGAGCACACAGAAGGTGGCACTAGAGTGCCGTGTGCTCACACCTGTGAGCCTGTGACCTGCCTTCACCTTTTCCCCTGTGCACAGGTAAGGAAGGGGGGAAATGTGGTTTTGAAATGCATGCTTCTGTAACATGGTTTTTCTGAACGCCTTTTTAACATGCTTTGTCACATTTATATACTACAGGTTACAAAGTGAGAGCCATGTGCTTTATCAGTCCTCAGAGAGTCTTCTGCGTATTGACAGGCACTTAGACAGAGTGTCTGCATTTAATCGGGGGAATAGAGCTCAAAAAGTCCTAAATGTGCAAAGTGTCTCTTATGAAAGCAAAAATGTAACAATAGAAATTCTTTATGGATAAAATGTGGTACCAAACATTGTTTTTGTTTTACAGAACTGTGTAAATTCCAAAAAAAAACCTTGTGTAATGGAAATGTGTAAAAATGGTGTTTTTTTGTTTGATTGCTAGAGCTGCCTTTTGTAAGGAGGTTGTTTCAGATGCAGTTCTTCGGGCTGATGTGGAGCCGGGCGTGATGGTGTGGGCGTGAGACTTGTCATGATATCGTTTAGGACAGACATATTTCATCTACTTGTACAGTCCACACTGGTCTGCGTGAGATCTAAATTAACACTGACATAGGACTGACTTGAAAAATGGGTTTATTCTTCCAGCACTGGGAACATTATGCTGGTATGGTTTCCTCACTCAGGTCCACCAGCTTCACCCCATACTGACACACCCCACACCCCACACCCCGGTGCAGGGCTCAGGGAGCCGAGGGGTCCGGTCCACGGTGGCTGGCTGAGGGAACTGAGCAGCCTGGTGGACAGCAGTAGTCTGCTGGGTGTAAAGGAGCCCTTACTGGG
The DNA here is from genome assembly GCF_013368585.1 of Megalops cyprinoides. Taxonomy (NCBI): domain Eukaryota; kingdom Metazoa; phylum Chordata; class Actinopteri; order Elopiformes; family Megalopidae; genus Megalops; species Megalops cyprinoides. The sequence continues at coordinate 40,987,721 of NC_050587.1, read as the reverse complement.
ATATCCCACCTGTACGTGAGCAGTGGGTTCCCATAGTTACAGGCAGCTCTGTCAGAGGGGCAGGGCGTTTAAAGAACTGCATCTGAAATGAATCTGATATAAATACTCTGTAACTGTGTAGGGGTCTCTACCCCACAATAGTAATAAAGATAACGGAAAAAGCTCCTCCCCTTGGCTTACTCACCCCCTAGCGTTGTTTAGCCAGTACCCGGTATGGAAGCATTGTATGTAGCCGGTAACAAGGCCAAGCCAAAATGCTGTAAACCCCACAGTGTGACAGCCAGACCCCCTGTTAGACTGTGGTATTGGGGGTGCTCCCCTAGCGAGCCAGCCGAGCTCGAGGTGTGGATGGGGCCCTCATTTCTCCCTTTATTCCCCCAGCACCGCTGGAGACAGAGGTGGCTTCATTAAGCCTGGTGGTAAGTTAACGAGTATTACACTGGCTACTTACCACACAAACAGAATGCATCAGTTTAAACCCTTACAGACTGCTTCATTCATGCTCTTGTGTTGGTGTAGAGTTTGCCTTAATCTACTGCTGGCCATTCATTTGGGGGTTTTAAGGGGTTCCAGTTAACCATTGTCTGACAGGCTTAAATTGCAGTGCATTATGGGTATTTTTGCCTCTGAGGATTAACGACACAACCAAGGTGACCATGAAAACCAATATACACAATTTCAAACTGTTTACCGGGGAAATAACTGCAGGTCTGTGTAGGATGTGTATTGGAGTAATGTGACAGTCTTAAGGTTTGAGTTTTTAACCCCTGGTGTTCTAATTTCAGTGTGGCTTTGAAGTCACATTCTTACAATGGAAAACATTTTCTTTGATTAATTGGGTTTGGAAGTGTTTGACTTCTTGAAAAATTTTCCACTGTAATTAGAAGTAAAATCTTGGCTAAAATAGTGGCCACAGTGGCACAGGTTTCCTGTCTGAGCTGCAGTGGCTGCTGGGTAGTGCTGAAGCAGCTGTGCTGTTGGGTAGCAGGACAGACGTACACCAGACTGACGTCTCCTCTCTCTCTTTCTCCCCACCGGCGGACCTGCAGGACCAGACTCAGACATGAGTAAGTGTTCCCCTCTGTCAGTGCATGTTTGACACCAGGCGCTCCTATGACGAGCGTTTCTCATGCTAACGCAGCTGTTCATGCTAACGCGGCTGTTCTCTCTCAGTGCGGCCAGAAGAGCAGGATGACTCCGAAAACAGCACCATCTACATCACAGGGCTGACAGAGAACGCCACGCTGGACGAGGTGGCCGATTTCTTCAAGCACAGCGGGATCATTAGGGTAAGCGTCTCCCTGCGTCTCAGACGCGGCTCTGCCGGGGAGCCAGCCTGCTGTCATTCAAGCCGGGGTGAGCTTTGCCCTCCCCACCCAGCGGTGCAGAGACTGGGGGATGCTTCTCCTTGGGTGGAATAATGAATGAGTGAGTGAATAGATGAACTCTGCCCCCCCCCCCCAGATAAACAAGAGAACAGGCCTGCCTGCCATCAACATCTACACAGACAAGGAGACAGGGAAGCCCAAGGGCGATGCCACGCTGTCGTACGAGGAGCCGCCCTCCGCCAAAGCCGCCGTGGAGTGGTTTGATGGTGAGATGAGTGTGTGTTGTGATCGTGGCGCTCTCGCTTGTGGTGAGGTGGTGCTCACACCCTGGCGCCGGTGTTTCTGCAGGTAAAGACTTCCAGGGGAAGAAGCTGAAGGTGTCGATGGCACGCAGGAAGCCCATGATGATGCGGGGGGGTATGGGCATGCGGGACGGGCGTGGCATGATGCCCCGCGGAGGTGCGTGAGACTCCCTCTCCTCACAGTGTGTGTCTGTCTGTGTGAGACTCCCTCTCTTAACTGCGTGCGTGTGTGTGTGTGTGTGTGTGTGTGTGTGTGAGAGAGAGAGAGAGAGAGAGTGTCTGTGTGTCACTCCGTCTCTTCACTGCATGTGTGTGCGTGCGTCTCTCTGACTCTCCCGGTGCTCACCACTGCCCTCTGTTGACAGGGATGATGGGACGCGGTGGTATGGGGCGCGGTGGGGAGCGCGGCGGGTTTATCCCGCGGGGGGGGCCCCGTGGCATGGGCGGAAACATGCAGCTGAGAGCGGGAGACTGGCAGTGTCCCAACGCGTGAGTACCCCACCACCGGCACCAGCCACTGCTCCACGCAGCCGATCAGAGCTCTCTCTCACTCTGCTCCACGCAGCCGATCAGAGCTCACTCTCACTCTGCTCCGCGCAGCCGATCAGAGCTCTCTCTCACTCTGCTCCGCGCAGCCGATCAGAGCTCTCTCTGCTCCGCGCAGCCGATCAGAGCTCACTCTCACTCTGCTCCGCGCAGCCGATCAGAGCTCTCTCTCACTCTGCTCCGCGCAGCCGATCAGAGCTCTCTCTGCTCCGCGCAGCCGATCAGAGCTCTCTCTGCTCCACGCAGCCGATCAGAGCTCTCTCTCACTCTGCTCCACGCAGCCGATCAGAGCTCTCTCTCACTCTGCTCCGCGCAGCCGATCAGAGCTCACTCTGCTCCGCGCAGCCGATCAGAGCTCTCTCTGCTCCACGCAGCCGATCAGAGCTCTCTCTGCTCCACGCAGCCGATCAGAGCTCACTCTCTCTGCTCCGCGCAGCCGATCAGAGCTCTCTCTGCTCCGCGCAGCCGATCGGAGCTCTCTCTGCTCCGCGCAGCCAATCGGAGCTCACTCTCACTCTGCTCCGCGCAGCCAATCGGAGCTCACTCTCACTCTGCTCCACAGCGGCTGTGGCAACCAGAACTTCTCCTGGAGGATGGAGTGTAACCAGTGCAAGGCCCCCAAACCGGAGGGCTTCGGCCCACCCCCGTTCCCCCCTCCAGGTAAGCCCCCGACTCTGCTGTCTGAAGGAGTTCGTCCTCCAGTTACACTGATTGTGAAACTCCTGCTAGATGAATGCAGCTCTGCGGTCCCTCTGACTGTGCGCTCACTGTGGTTGGCAGGTGGTGACCGTGGCAGGGGCGGTCCTGGCATGCGTGGGGGCAGAGGAATGGACCGCGGCGGACTGGGGGGGCCAGGCGGTCCGGGGGGCTTCCGCGGGGGGAGAGGGGGAGACCGCGGGGGCGGGTTCCGAGGAGGCCGTGGCATGGACAGAGGAGGATTTGGAGGGGGCAGGGGGAGGGGAGCCCCCCCAATGGACGATATGGGGGCCAGGGGAGCCAGGAGAGGAATGGGACCTCCCGGAAAGATGATGGAGATGAAGTAAGTGACACTTTCCTTTTCAGAAACCTGTGCTGAAACGTCTCTAGGCTGAAGATGTCCACTGAGTGTCTTAAGGACCTGACCTGACCTTTAACTGCATGTGGTTGTGTTGCGGTTGGACAGTAAGTGACGTTTCCCTTCCTTTTCGCAGGGGAGACCACAGGCAGGACCGGAGAGACCGACCGTACTGAACGACCGTAATGCGACCAGATCACATTCCACACAAGATTTATTTTTAAAACAATATTTTAACTTCATAATTCTGTATGGATAGACTGTTTAATATGGCATTTTCTTTTCAGTATCCAGTAAGAGTTTAGTGTTTAGTGATTTATTTTTTGAACCCACTCCGTGTTTGCGTTGGTTTTTATTAGCTCGGATTCTGGTAGATGGATCCTTGTGAACGCAGCATACACACGCTGTCTTGTCTCAGTCAGCTGTAGGAGGTGTATTGTGGAATCTTGTGAAAAACAAGTGAATGTTTTGTTTTAGTTTCTTTATGTATTTTTTTTATTTTAAACTGTACTGCTCCCCCCAATCCTTACTTAAGGCTCCCTTTAATACCTTTATGAAAACTGAAAATAAAAACACGAAAACGTGGATCTTTTTCCTGTTTGCTGCCAGGGATATGAAAGGGAGAGAGGGGGTGTTCAGCCTGTTCAGCACACAGATGAATATGGAAGATTACGGCTCATTGTGACGAGTCGTCCTGTATCGGTTTGGGCTGCTTTAATGGATAGATGTCTGGAGCCATTCAGCCCGTCACCGAGCTGAATGACGATGACCCATGCACTCCCTTTGGTGGAATGAAGTTTGAATCTGTGAAACCTGGTATACTGAAATGCAGCTGCCACCAACACGTTTCAGCTCATCTGGATCTGCACCACAGCCAACATGAGCGGTAACCCGATTATTTCAGTCGCTCAAGTATTTTTCACCCAGGTTATTTTACCAACACACAATATAGTTCTCAAGCGTCAGTCCTGAAGATGTAATACACAAGGAGGCCCAGAACATCCCAATATTCTTGGATTGAAATTCTCTTGGTAACATATTGGAGAGATTTTATGGTGCCAGTGTACCAGATTCTTAGTGCTGTGTTTCTGACAGGCTTATTTTGTGTGTGAGAGAAAACAGTCAGGAAGCACCGTGGCTTTGCCGCTGGTCACTCCGTTCCCCTGCTCATGGCTGTTTAGCGGTGGCGGTGGCCTGCTTGGTCATCTTGGCCTGCTTGGTCATCTTGGCCTGCGTCACACAGTGAGCCACAGACAGTGAACCCAGCATTTCAACATTACAAAACGACACGGTCATTTTCCACTCACTCCTGTCATACTGTAGCCGTAAACGGACACGTGGAACATACATTGGGAACGTGTCAAAAGCAGGGGTGTTTACAGCAGTGGTTATCAACACAAAAACCCGAATGAATTCTGAACTCCACATTTCCTGAAGTCTTTCTAATTTTCTCTGACCCAGAGAACTGTGACAGATCTGTTAAGCCATATCTTGTATAAGGTTTTTGAATGTGTTATGAGAGAGATTAAAGTTACTCAGTTACTGGTAAAAAGTTCTACAGGTGAATGATAAAAGTTATTGGCATTTTTAACAGGTGCACTCATCAAGAGCAACTTACATCAGTTACAGGTTGTTGCAGTGTTATCTTGTAGCAAAGGGCAAGAGCAGTCACCCCACCCGGCCTCAAACCCGGGTCTACAGGGTACCAAACATGTGACGCCAAAGAGCCAGGCTTGTTGGTATGGTAGTCTCAGCACATATTCAACCGTAGTGATTCAACACTCCGTCACATATCTATACAGCTGGATAGTTACTGAGGCAATTGTGGGTTAAGTACCTTGACCACTATGCTACACTGCCGCCCCTGGCAGTTTTAGGTAGGATGTACGGAAGGTGCAAAACTGGAGTGTGTCCAACATGAAACGGGCTTCAGTGTAACATGGATGTAAACCTGTCAGCTGTAGAAAGGGCAGCAAGACGGTGGGATATACAGCAAAGGGCATTAATGACAAGTCAGAGGAGATTATGTTATACAGCAGCATTGCCAGACTACAGTTAGAGTTCTGTGTCCAGTTCTGGGCAGCTCACTACGAGGACAAAGCTACTGGAAAAAGTGCAGAGAAAGGCAACAAGCCTGGCTCCAGGCATTCAACACAGGTGGTACAAAGAGAGACTCCAGGACACTTAATCAGCAAAAGGAGAGCCAGGGGATCTTTGACTGGCGTTTTTACATTTTAAAAGTGATAAAGTGGAGTCTGTGCAGGAGTGTTCACATGTGAAATAATGTGTGGATCTGCCTCGTATTGATGTTTACACAGGACAAGCAGACACTGACTCATCATGACCAAACTGGACTGTGGCTGTGAGCGCCAACTTCAGCCTGAAGTCATTGCAAAACTGCCTCATTTCCAACCAGCTTTAATCAAACTAAGGGAACTTGTGGGTTCTGTGAGCCCTCCACATACTGACAAAACCAAAGAAGTGTGTGTGAGTATGGGAGAGTGAGAGTGAAAGCATGTCAGTGTGTGAGTGTATGAGTGTGAGAGTGAAAGTGTGTGTGAGTGTAGGTTGTATTAAGTTTTATCTTTAGCCAGCCTGTCGCCCCATTGCCCTGTCTAAACAGCGGGCTTGCTTCCTGTAAGTCTGATACCGGGTCTGAACCTCCACACCTTTGCCCACATCCAGAGGCTGTGCTCATCATCAGGGGCGCCTGCAGGATTTTCATCTTTGGGTACGCACAGAAGCTTGACCACGCACACATACACACATCGAGAGAGAGCTGAGAGGGAGAACCGCCACTGACTGATTAATGAATAATTAAATCTGGCCTACCTATTAATAAGTTAACTATCCTTCTCCCGGTCGCATCGAATTGCTTGAGCACTTCCTCATAGACCTTTGATCGCATAGCCTAAAATATTTCAGGACATTCTAAAACGCTTAACGTGGCTTAATGTTCCAGCACTGCGATCAAAGATCACCAAATTTCTCTCTGATATCTCTTGTCAGAAACACTTCCTCCTGTCAAAAAAATCAAAGCCGAAATCCTAGGAGTATGGTCGTTATTTCATGTTAAGCATTTTCCTCTCCATTAATGCCCATAATAAGGAAAAACCTTAACATTTAATGTCCCAAAACGGTGATCAATGATCACCAAATTTGTCTGACATCTCACATGTCATAAACACTATCTCATATCAAAAAAGCAAAATTGAAACCCAATGAAAGGGGTAACTATCTTGCGTTAATCCGTTTCTTCTCCAGTGACCCCCATTATAAGGAAAAAGCTTAACATAGCATTATGGACCAAAACAGCGACGTATCAGGACTACACTTCTCTAACACGTTTCTGATCATGACCACGTTCAAGAACCAATACAATGACCCCATGGGTTCATTATAAACACTGAGGTTTTCCCCATAGAAACCCATTATAAAGACACTTGCCGCTGGCCTACAGTTGGCCTATTGGGAATAGCTTAACGCAAATTTTCATGTTTAACCTGTTAGGACATCACTTGAGCTACAGCCTACACTGGGGTGGTGAACAGCAATGTGTAGGCCTACTGTTGCAATAAGGAACATTAAGGCTTTTCTGCCATTATAAGAAACAAGCTTAACGTGGCTTAATGTACCTATGAACATAGATAAAAGAAAAACAAATTTCTCTCACACATCTCTTGTCATAAACACTTTAACATATCAAAAAATCAAAACCGAAATCCAAGGAATATGGTCGTTATCTTACTTTAAGCCTTTTTCTTATGCCCGGTACTTAATAAAATCGGTGTATCACATCGGTGTATTCAGTGTGCCGCCAGCTAACTTTAGCTTGCAACCTAGCTAGCTAGCTAGTTGATACGCCTATCTACCTAGACACACCTAGCAAGCTAATTTCTACTTCGATAGAAATTGGAAAAAAAACACCAAATGTTAATAAATGATCACACTATTACGATCATACAATCCAAAAATTGTCCATACTTGGGTTACGCCTTTACCAACAAAGCGATTTGCCGTTTGGTGTAAAAGCGCGACTTCCGTTAATGCAACCGCCACACGGAGCGTTACGGCCAATGCCATTCATATTCCAAGGAGTGGTCTGTCTTCTTTTTAATGTCTCTGACACACCTCTCCCCCTCACTTTTCAATTTCAAATTTCAATTCCAAAGAGCTTTATTGGCATGACAAATATACACATAGGTACACATCTCTGTCTGTCGTGGAGCGCTCACAAGTCGGGAATCTCATGCCGTACAGCTGCAGGCGCCCCTGCTCACCACGATGTTTCTTCACCAGCAGATCACACTGTTAATTAGGAATTAGTTTATACAATAAACAGGCAAGTAAACTAACTGGCGAAGAGGCACGTAGTGTCCAGCATTGCGTAAATAGGTTGAAATGTTTGCGAAATATATGGAGGGTCATAATCTGGTGACTGTAATGTTGAAATCACTTTTTTTTTTTACCTTGCCCTTCAAAGTGTGCACATTAACACGCCTCTGTTACATTCAATCATTTGTTAGCTGACGCCTTTCAGCAGGGCAATGTTTTAACACAGTACCTGTTTTTTTAACTGCTGAATATTTACCAAAAGTCAAATAGTTAATAGTTCGTTGCTAGTTAACCAACTTTCTTAAGGGTACAACTCTAGGGACTCTACTTTGGAGTTAGATCGGGGGTAGGTGTTACGTGGAAAATAACGTGATCTGCCAACTGAATGAAGTGGAAAAAAACAACAAGATTTGTTTCAGGCTAAATTGCTTACATTTGCGGTTGGGTGAAGTGTAAATTACAGTACAAATATCCTAATCACACATACACACTATACGTGGGCGTGCACAGCACATAAAAGAGGAAAGTAATCAAATTTCCTGGCAGGTACTCTTTAGAAGCTGAGCAAATGTTAAATCTGTTGGGCTTTCACCACAGACCAAGCCATAATGGAATTTTGGAGGGTCATGTCAACACTCATTGTCTGCAATAAAAAAACAAACAAAAAACAAAACAAAAGAACATTCCATGTCTCGTTTGACTTTATTTAAATATTGTCACTGTATGTACTTGCTTATTTTTTTTTTTGTCCGGGCATGCCTGTCCAAGGAGAACCGATTGCCATGTATTGCCTTTTCGAAAAATATAAGAAATGAATAAATATATTCATTTAAACAATTAGCATGTATCACCTATTAATAAGAATTTAAAGATTAGTAAAAGATATTTTTGAAAGTGTAGCAATGTGCAGAGAAAGAGACTGAACATATCTCAAATATGGGCAGCTGACAGATTTATTCAGGTGTTGTTTCTGATATCTTACTGGCTGACCTGTCTGATATTGATTGGTTGTTGAGAGATCCTCAGCTGACCTGTCTGATATTGATTGGTTGTTGAGAGATCCTCAGCCCCATGTCCTGTGTCAGAGTCGAGCAGGAAGTGCTTCATTATCCGATATTCACCTATATCTCTCACCTTCCTTATTCCAGGAAAGAGGGTACTTCATTCACATTCTAATATAAACACAAGTCTTTCTGAGTATAAACACTTAATGGTTGTGCAATACATTATATCTGAATGTGCACTTTACCTGTTGCTGAATATTTCATTCTGCATTTACTGCTTTCTTCTTACTTATTTATATATTTTTACCCCCTTGTATTTTATTTGTTGCATGCTTGTCTACTTTATTTTTTATATCCATTGTTTCTTGATACTTTAATGTGAGCAATCTCTGGCACAATAATTTCCTTCGGGATCAATAAAGTCTTATCATATCTTATATCTTAGGACATAGCGTGGTGTAATGGGAATTCAATAACCATAAGGAAAAAACTAACAAAAAGGCGTTTGGCTGCTGTTCAGTTATAGCTTACTGTAACCGATCTGTTGGAGAAGATCCACCCTATGGACCACTTCCTGGGGACACCACAATTTACATTATTACATTTAAAATGGAGTTTAAAATTGGAGTAGATATAACCCCACCACCCTGCAACATGTACCCCACACTCTCAAACCCTGTGACATGTACCCCACACTCTCCAACCCAGCGACATGTACCCCACACTCAGTGATGGCTGGTGGTGATATTGGGTGGGTGGGCTAACAAATTCAGTACACCCATCAGCATCACAACAGCAGAATCACATCCAAGATATCAAGTTACAGCAACAACACTATATACCTTGTTATAGCAAGTGCTCTACAACAACACTGTAGAGAAGTACCCACAAGAATGGCCTGATGCCAAAAAAGTCTCTGTATCTGTCTCTCTTTCTCTTTCTCTCGCTCTCTCTCTCTCTCTCTCTCTCTCTCTCACACACACACACACACACACACACACACAAACATACCATTTATACTATTTTTTCTCTGTACACATTAGCACATGCCATTTTTAACAAAAACAAAATATGCAAGAATGATGGAATGATAGGCTACATGACAGAACAGAATGCTCTGTCATGTAGCCTACAATGTCAGAAAAGGGTCCACCTAAGCATGCACTTCAAAACGTGTACCAACTGTAACGACTGCCCATAGATACTGCAACTGTTTTTATCACAACCGTTTTGCAAGACATTGTGTCAAACATTATGTCCCGAATAAAACAATTTGGTAACCACAGCAAAAATAACGGTCATTGTAGAAGAGAGACAGGCAATATGTAGACAGGAAAGCTAAAGGAAATGTGTGTGATGGTCTTTTAAGAGGTCTATAGGCTTGGGCCTACCTTATTTGAAGAGAAGCTCACACCGACGACCTTTCTGGGACGCAAACAGGTTAATCACCATATCATTGAAGTCCGGTGATTTTTGGATAAAGTCCCAAAGGCTCGAATAGTTCCTAATAGTGACTAGTCACAAGATTGGCTGTTCTTTGAGGTATAATCCGAACAAAAAATATCCGATAACAACGTAAAAAGTTGAATCATTCTGATTTTTTAATGTTCAACTTGCTAGATCGATAAGCTAAATTTGAAGAACAATCGGGGGTTCATTTAACGGAGTATTTCCCGTCATTTAGCTACCGTTTATAAAATCACCTCTTATTTTAACCAACAAAATAAACCTTCAATATATCATCACTATATTAGATTGACTGATAGCCATTTGACAATACTAGCTAGCTAACGTTGGTTGACAAATAGCTACCTATTGACAGCCACTCTTTTTTTAGCCACTCTGCTTTTGCCATGATCATGATTATTAGAAGAATGTCACTCACTTGACACAGAAGATGGGTGGAAGCTGATGCCACTGTGTTTGGGCTGTAAAAATAAGCCCATTTAGATATATCCTGTGTTTTTCTTGTGACTATTTGGTGCTGTTACTGCTCTAGGTTCCACCATTTTTTAAATCTGTTCTAAAGTTTTTTAACAATAATTTTCTCATCTTTGTTGTAAAAGATAGGGAGGGCTTAGCCCTGTTAGCCCATTTATACCAGCCATCCCTGCCCACACTCCTCTCTAACCCAGCGACATGTACCCCACATGCTGAGAGCACTAAACAAGCGTGTGGAGGAGTGTGAGTGTGTGTGCGTGTGGGAGAGTGTGTGCGTGTGTAGGAGAATGTGTGTGTGGAAGAATGTGAGTGTGCGGGAGAATGTGTGTGTGGGAGAATGTGAGTGTGTGGGAGAGTGTGTGTGTGGGAGAATGTGAGTGTGTGGGAGAGTGTGTGTGTGTGTAGGAGAGTGTGTGCGTGTGTAGGAGAGTGTGTGTGTGTGTAGGAGAGTGTGTGTGTGTGTAGGAGAGTGTGTGTGTGTGGGAGAGTGTGTGTGTGTGTAGGAGAGTGTGTGCGTGTGTAGGAGAGTGTGTGTGTGTGTAGGAGAGTGTGTGTGTGTGTAGGAGAGTGTGTGTGTGTGTAGGAGAGTGTGTGAGTGGGAGAATATGTGTGTGTGGGAGAATGTGTGTGTGTGGCAGACTGTGTGTGTGGGAGAATGTGAGTGTGTGGGAGAATATGTGTGTGTGGGAGAATGTGTGTGTGTGGGAGAGTGTGCGTGTGTAGGAGAGTGTGTGTGTGGGAGAATGTGTGTGTGGAAGAATGTGAGTGTGTGGGAGAATGTGTGTGTGGGAGAATGTGAGTGTGTGGGAGAGTGTGTGTGTGGGAGAATGTGAGTGTGTGGGAGAGTGTGTGTGTGTGTAGGAGAGTGTGTGCGTGTGTAGGAGAGTGTGTGTGTGTGTAGGAGAGTGTGTGTGTGTGTAGGAGAGTGTGTGTGTGTGGGAGAGTGTGTGTGTGTGTAGGAGAGTGTGTGCGTGTGTAGGAGAGTGTGTGTGTGTGTAGGAGAGTGTGTGTGTGTGGAGGAGAGTGTGTGAGTGGGAGAATATGTGTGTGTGGGAGAATGTGTGTGTGTGGCAGACTGTGTGTGTGGCAGAATGTGTGTGTGGGGAAGTGTGAGTGTGTGGGAGAATGTGAAGGAGAGCCTTCACCACCTCTCCCTAATTGCTAATTGTCAATTGTGTATTAATCATTGGTTACTTGTATGCACATGTTGGCAATTTGTAAGGGAACCAGCTTCTTCTTGGCGACGCCTCACTAATTGGAAGGTGATTAACAGGTGTGGCTGCAGACCTGCACAGGCTGGATTCCTTTGTTTTGTTCATTGTATTTTAAAATGATTGTTAGTTTTACACTTTTGTTCTCTTTAGGCTCGTTAATGAGAGAAATGTCAGCCAGCTTCTCTCCAGGGAGAATGTGAGCGTGTGGGAGAGTGTGCGCGTGCAGGTATATCCATGTCATCCTGTTTTTCACACCACAGGTTTACTCTGACCATGCAGCCATACAAACTTCCCCTCTGTCAGCAACACTGGCTTCTTCTGAGGTTAAACACAATATTTTCTGCAGGATGCCTGGGACCCCAGACCAACCAGAACATGGCTGAAAAGTACAATTTTGCATTTTTTCCTCATTTGGCAGAGTCTGTTATCCAGAGCGACTTACACAGTGCATTTAATGAGTGGCATGAAAAGTTGCACAAACAGCACGCTGCTAACCACACAAGCATCAGTGCTAAAAATGGCACCGCTGCAGATAAAACAATCAAAATTGCATCACAATCAGACCGTAAGCATCTCACCTGCAGCTGCCAGGAAGGGAGGGGACTGGGGGTGCAGTGTTTGTGTAGGAAGCAGGAAGGAGGAAATGCATTTCAGTGTCATAACCTTCATCTGAGAATTGACGGCCAGAGGGTTGTCTCAAGTCTGGATATAAATATGAGGTAAAACTGCAGAGCAGCACAACACTTCGGAGATTTCCACAGGAAGAATTCAAAGCCGCAGGTACAGAACAGAAATGGTCCGTCACAATGGTTTTTGTACAGAATGTTCAAATATGCTCTATGGCATTTCTCAATGATTGTGTGGTGGGATATTTAAGATAGATGCTGGGTGTGATTGGTGTAATTACATTTAAACTTGCAGTATCTCTCTGTTGGATTCAGAATGATTCTGTGTTTGAGACATGACTAGATTAGAGATGAATCTGTTTGAGTTTTAGAGGTGTTTCTGTGTTTCAGGGGTGACTGTGAGTTTCAGAGATGACTCTTTCTTCCTGCTTTCTGGCATTGGGGCTGTATCTGGTTATCTCCAGCCGAGTTTCTGCAGGTGAGTGACACCTGAGAAGGACCTCGTGCTCAGGAGAGAAGCACAGACACTGCTCTTGCTAACAGAAGCTTTTTAGAGAAGTACTCATTTTCAAACTTGCTGGAGATTTGACTTACATCAGAGGGTGACTGTTTGAAAAGAGGATAACACAGAATAAGCAGCTTTTGTTATTTTGACAGATATAGGCACACCTGAGAGATGTAATTAGCACACTGAGGTTCTTTTGACAAATTCTCTCATAGAACAATGTTACACTAACAAGTATATAATAATTTAACATTCAAAATAGCTCACTGTTCTAAAAAATAATAGACCTGAAAAAGAAAAGCCCAGATTTTGAAATGCCTGAAATGTAAGTGTATTAAGTAAATGTGAGTGCTGTTATATTGTGATGCACACAGTGTGCTTACCCTTTACCCTCTGTGTGTGTGTGTGTGCGTGTGTGTGTGTGTGTGTGTGTGCGTGTGTGCAGAGGAGAGTCTGGGGAGGCCGTTCATTCTGAGCGCTGTGGAGGATGCTAAGAGGATGGTTGATGAAGCCTACAAATACTCACGTGAAGAGTAAGTGTGCAAGTCTCTCTGACCCATCCTCATTTCACACTGCAGCGCACGCGTCTGTGTGCACATAGCAGCAGTCTGTGTATCAAACCTCATCACTGCATTTCTCAGCAGTTAAATGTTCCTGTTTGTGTGGCAATCTGTCCCTCTCTGTGTCAGTGTGTGCCTCAGTAGGTTTATTGAGTGTAAGTTAGACGAGCTGTCCATGTAGCGTGTATATCTCAGTAGTTGGATTCCCTGCTTCTCAGTGTATTGATGAAAAATGGTGTGGTTCCATAGAGTTCTTCTGTCTGTATGTTTATCCCTGATGGTGCCATATCTGTAACTCTGTGTGTGTCTGTCCCTGACAGCAGCATGTGTGTAACTCTGTGTGTGTGTCTGCCCTGACAGCAGCATGTGTGTAACTCTGTGTGTGTGTCTATCGCTGACAGCAGCATGTGTGTAACTCTGTGTGTGTGTGTGTCCCTGACAGCAGCATGTTTGTAACTCTCTCTGTGTGTGTGTGTCCCTGACAGCAGCATGTGTGTAACTCTGTGTGTGTGTGTCTGTCCCTGACAGCAGCATGTTTGTAACTCTCTGTGCGTGTGTCTGTCCCTGACAGCAGCATGTGTGTAACTCTGTGTGTGTGTCTGTCCCTGACAGCAGCATGTGTGTAGCTCTGTGTGTGTGTCTGTCCCTGACAGCAAGATGTGTGTAACTCTGTGTGTGTGTCTGTCCCTGACAGCAGCATGTGTGTAACTCTGTGTGTGTGTCTGTCCCTGACAGCAGCATGTGTGTAACTCTGTGCGTGTGTCTGTCCCTGACAGCAGCATGTGTGTAACTCTGTGTGTGTGTGTCTGTCCCTGACAGCAGCATGTGTGTAACTCTGTGTGTGTGTGTCTATCACTGACAGCAGCATGTGTGTAGCTCTGTGTGTTTGTCTGTCCCTGACAGCAGCATGTGTGTAACTCTGTGCGTGTGTCCCTTGCAGGAGCTTGGCCCGTGTGCAGAAGCGCTCGGCCAGTGCTGCAGACGTCCTTCGCCTGCTGAAGCAGCCGGCCCGGGACACGCGCTCAGCGGTGCGAGCTGCAGACTACATGGAGAACACGCTGAGGCTGATCCAGGAGAGGGCGCACCACGCCCACAAGCGCTCCCTCAACGCAACAGGTCTGAGAGATAAACACTGACACCACCAGACACACAGACAGACACTTACACACATACACCACACTGACACACAGACACTTACACACATACACCACACATACACCACACTGACACACAGACACTTACACACATACACCACACTGACACTTACACACATACACCACACTGACACACAGACACTTAAACACATACACCACACTGACACTCAGACACTTACACACATACACCACACTGACACACAGACACTTACACACATACACCACACTGACACACAGACACTTACACACATACACCACACTGACACTTACACACATACACCACACTGACACACAGACACTTACACACATACACCACACTGACACTTACACACATACACCACACTGACACACAGACACTTACACACATACACCACACTGACACACAGACACTTACACACATACACCACACTGACACACAGACACTTACACACATACACCACACTGACACACAGACACTTACACACATACACCACACTGACACTCAGACACTTACACACATACACCACACAGACACTTACACACTTACACACATACACCACACTGACACACAGACACTTACACACATACAACACACTGACACACAGACACTTACACACATACACAGACCGTCCCACACAGGCCGTCTCTTGCTTTGTAAATTGACAGAATCTCTCTGTCTCAGATCTGCTGACTGCAGACGAGCTGGGGACGATCGCCCGTCTGACTGGCTGTGCAGCACGAGTCCAGCCCCCATCCTGCCGCACCACTCCATTGGTCAACAAGTACCGCACCGCCACCAGCGTCTGCAACAACCGGTGAGAGACACCTCCCTCCGTGCACTCACAGGGTACCTGATTGGTGGATTCTGTCTTGGGGTATGGCTACCCTTAATGCACTACATTGGCTATGCATTGTTAACTAGAATATCAGAAGCAGGAACCTGCATATTGGGAGACACAGTTTTACATTATCCCCAAGCACCATCTGAACGGCATCCTGCCGAATCGGTACAGACCACACCAGAGCTGCACAATGGCACTGCCATCCTGCGTGAATTCCACACAAACGCACATCATCTCTGTTTTGTCCTGTTAATTTTTCCTCAGGAAAAACCCTCGACTTGGAGCCTCAAACACACCCTTCACCCGCTGGCTTCCTGCTCAGTATGAGGATGGGGTTTCCCAGCCCCAAGGGTGGGACCGCAGCCGGCTCCACAATGGCTTCTTACTGCCTCTGGTATTATTTTTGTACTTATGACTGGTGTGCTTAAGTAGTCTAGTCCTTAGGTGGACTTTCAGATGAAATATAACATAAATGAGGCGAAACATTTCAAAACCCTAAAAATCAAGTGGACAGTGTTACGTGTTGTACATTACCTAGAATCTTTTCCTCCTTTTTTTATTCTTTCACTCATTATATTTTTCTATCTCTCTCTCAATCTCAAGGTGAGAGAGGTCTCCAACCGGATACTGACCACATCTAATGCAAGTGTAGAGAGTGATCAGCTCTACACCCATATGGTGACCATCTTTGGCCAGTGGAATGACCACGATCTGACCTTTACCCCCACCTCACCCAGTATTCGTTCTTTCAGCAATGGCATCAACTGCGATGAGAGCTGTGAACAGGCTAATCCCTGCTTCCCTATTCGGGTTAGTGACCTCCAAAGTCCAGTCTAGCCTCTGAACTCATGTTTCTGTGTAGTTCTGTATTGCTCACCCTGTGGCCTGAATATTAAAAGTTGTAAGTGTAAGTGTGGTTGTAAGTTGCTCTCTTAGATTCACAGGTACCCAATTCGAGACCCATCATAGATGGGCTGTGTGACTTTAACCCAACCCCCACTATCCTTTCCACATAATCAGATCCCAGATGGTGATCCCCGTTTTGGCTCAAATTCCGACCAGTGCATCCCACTGTTCCGCTCTGCCCCAGCATGTGGGACAGGGAACACTGGCTACGTCTTTGGGGCGAACAATGTGCGGGAGCAGATCAACTCGCTGACGGCCTTCCTGGACGTGGGCCAGGTGTACGGGTCAGAGGACGCACAGGCACGAGACCTGCGCAACCTCACCAACGATGAGGGTTTGCTGCGAATCAACCAGAGATTCACCGACAAAGGCCGAGAGCTCCTACCCTTCTCTACCATGCCGGTTAACATGTGCGCCACCCGCCAGAGGATCACCAACACCTCTGGCTTGGAAGAGGTGCCCTGCTTTGTGGCAGGTGAGGCCCAGTACTTGCCTCCTGCCTGTAGAGAAAGGCAGCAGACTCTTCATAATAAGAGGGCTGTTGGTTTAAACTTCAGTAGCAGAGTAACCTCTCAGATACAACAGTGTTACAAAATGTGTGTAAAGTAAATGTTGCAACCCTGTTGAAATCACTTGAGAGTCCAGGTAATCCAGCATGGACAGGTTAAGTTTATAAGGTTTTAGGAAGGCCTCTGGGTTCAGTATGGAGACCACTGCTATTGGGAGAAGAAGGCTGTTCTGTGATTTTGTGTAAACCTGCAGATCTGGAGGTGTGAGTTGATGGGTAAGGCTGCTCATGCTTTTCTTTTGCATGTTCTTACAGGTGATGCCAGAGTGGATGAGAACATCGGCCTCACCTCTTTGCACACACTTTTCTTGCGTGAGCATAACCGCCTGGCACGTGCCCTGCGTCGGCTAAACCCACACTGGAGCAGTGAGACGCTTTACCAGGAAGCGCGCAAGATCATGGGCGGTTATCACCAGGTAACACTACCACCAGGGGGCGCAACACACAAACCCCTCACAGACTCAGAAGCTACTAGGTGCAGAGTAATACGGTCATTCAGGTGACTCAAAGCCCAAGGTCTATTCATCCAATTGTATACCTGTTCACACATTGAGAATCTTTTTCAGCCATTATGAAGAATTCTGTTGTCTTATTGGTTAGCAGATGCGTGAAGACCACACCCCCAATATTTCCTGATTGGTTGAGATAACTCATTCTTAACTCTCTCCCTTCCTCTCCCCCAGGTGATCACATTCCGGGATTACCTTCAGCACATCGTGGGTCCCGATGCTGTGGCTCGCCAGCTCTCCACCTACCCCGGCTACGATGAGAACGTGGACCCCAGCATCGCCAACGTCTTCGCCACGGCCGCCTACCGCTTTGCCCACCTGGCCATCCAGCCCTTCATGTTCCGCCTGGACGAGAACTACAACGAGCACCCGCAGTTCCCCAGCGTCATGCTGCACAGGGCCTTCTTCGCCCCCTGGAGGCTGATCTTTGAAGGTGCGCTGGAGAGCTGCCTGTCTTATTCCGTTGAGAGATTTAATGGGAATAAGGGACGGGCTGGGTACACCTGGGCTGAGATGTTGCCTGGATTAGAGCCCTCACGCTCACAGTGGGGGAGCTCTCAGTAATACAGTTTAGGGTGACTCGTTTCTCTCTGTCTTCTCAGGTGGGATAGACCCCCTGATTCGGGGGCTGGTGGGCCGTCCTGCCAAGCTCAACACGCAGGATCACATGATGGTGGAGGCCCTGCGGGATAGGCTCTTCCAGTTCGTCAGCCACGTGGCACTAGATTTGGGCGCTCTGAACATGCAGCGTGGCCGTGACCATGGCATCCCTGGTGAGGAGCTCCTGACACTCCCCTACACCTCCTCCTGAGGGCTTTTCTCCTGTATGTTTATGTCTGTCTCTGTGTCTGTGCCCAGTCCTACACCACTCCTCCCACTCCACCATCTCTGCCCTCTGTACCATCCCTGAACTCTTTGCTCTTCCATGTCCCCCCAGGCTACAACGCATGGCGGAGATTCTGCGGCCTGTCTGAGCCACAGACCCTGGACGAACTCAGTCAAGTTCTGAGAAACCCCACACTGGCTCAGCAGCTGCTTCAGCTGTACGGAACCCCCGCCAACATCGATGTGTGGCTGGGGGGCGTCTCAGAGCCCTTCGTGCAGGGGGGGCGTGTGGGCCCCCTCTTTGCCTGCCTCATCGCCACCCAGTTTCAGAGGATCCGTCAGGGAGACAGGTGAGCTGGGGGAGCGTGAGAGTGTGAGCAGGAGGCTCTGAGGAGCTGCAGTTTTAGGGCCTCAGTGTGTAGCAGCAACTGTGACACCTGACTCTGTACCTGAGTATCCTGGACTCCTTTGAGCCAGAGAAATCATAGCCAGTATCAGCAGCTCTGTAAGCAGGATGTCTGTAAAGTCTCACTGGTAAACATTTCAGGCTGTGGTGGGAGAACGAGGGGGTCTTCACCAGCAGACAGAGGGCTTCCCTGGCCAGCGTCTCCCTGGCCCGCATCATCTGTGACAACACCGGCATCACAGATGTCCCCAGTGACCCCTTCCTGTTCCACCCCCGTGGGGCTGGCTACACCCGCTGCCAGGACATTCCCCCCTTCAACCTCACCCCCTGGTTTGACGCAGGTGAGAGCAGTTCCCCCTCACCCCCATGCAGGCACGCACACACGCACACACATACACACACACACACACACTCTCACCTGGCTTTTATCCTGACTTTCTCATCTATGATGTTTGACATTACAGACCCAGACGCAAACTTGGTTGACGGATTTCAGGTTAGAGGAACGCAGGTCTCGAGTCAACAGGTCAACAAAGACAGCAAAGATAATGAGGTAACACGTACCATCATCTCTGTTTTACAATAATCATCAATTTTATCAGCTAGATGATATGACATCACTATCATTTTTAGCAGAGGCATGACTATTCTGAGATAAATGTATGTATCCATGTTGGTACAAACAGTATCATAGCATTAAGCATTGCAAAAAATGTCCATCTGTGACATACTGTAATAGAAAGAAATCACATACAGTGTGAGAAACAGTGCACTGTGTGTGTGTGTGTGTGTGTGTGTGTGTGTTTGTTTGTGTGAGATATAGTGGTTTATAGGCTGCTGATGTCTGTAGGTGTACTATATGGTGTGTCTAGAAGATGCTGCTGTTTGCAGGTGTAGCTGCAGGTGAGGGTCAGGACAGTGGGGTGAGCATCTCGTCACTAACCACCCACCTTCCGACAGATTCCCCAGGTTTGAGGGGACTCCCTGGCCCCCAAGATCTTGGATCTAGCATTTGGCCTCTGCTGTGAAGGATACTACCCCAACCCCAACTGGAATGTTGTCTTCTGGGAAGCCACCTGCAACGAGCGAATTCTTTACTCTGCTCCTTATTGCTTAAAGGTCTTGCCTTTTTCGTTGTAGCAGGCATGCGTGTAGACCAGATTTTTTTTTTTTTATATAATTTTACAAAATATGATTCCAATAACAGCTTTTTTCTTTCCGAACTTTTACTTTCTTGGTATTTCATGTTTTTGTGCAAAAAAAAAAAAAAAATAGTACAAGAGCCAACTTGAAGTCGAAAGCAGATAACTGATAAACAACATAATGTTCACTTTTTCTACCTCAAGACTGCAGTCCTAATATGGCTAGTGGTCTATTATGGCTGTGCATTCAGTCACAGGTGCTGCACTCTCACACGCAATAGTTCTGAACATTTCCCTTGATTGTCTGCATAGCACAAATAATAATCATAATTTAGACTTGTAGATCACATATTAACTCACAAGCCACAACACATTTTCTGATTTTCTGACCAAAATGAGCAAATTATTTCACAGTTATTCACAGAATGTCTTGTGTCTTTTGGGCACGCAGCTCATTTTCCATTGCTCCTGTGTTTTAAACATGCACTGAATTTACTTTTAGGAAATACTTTTTTTGTACTATATTTTGTGTGTTTTTGTTTTCATAAATTTGTATTTCCTTTACTAAAGTGGAAGAAAGTATCTTTGTGTGATTTGTCACAGCTAGACCTTGCAGGTTGTTTTGCCTTGAGAGCATCGTGATGACAGAAATAAAAGCTAAACAAATGGGTTTGTTCCTGTTTTTGACAGAATGCTTTTATATTATCACTCACTTGGTAGATTTTGAAATTGAATTCAGCATTTATTTGCTTGTTTGTTATTATGAAAATGATCAAAATTAGGGATATTCTGCTCAAAAGAGGTATTTATTCAGGTCAATATCAAGAATAAGAATTAGTGATTTTGTAATATCTAGAGTAAGAAAAAAAAACAAGCCAGCATAAATACAATTTATCACTTTATCACAGTGGCTGCCACTAAAGGTTAAAGAACCTAAAGAATTTCACTCGCTTTTCAAAGGGCCGCATTTCGTAACCTTTGCCAAGTTTCAGACAGAAACTGAAGCACACACAGTTGACAATGTTTATCTGGCATTCATTACAACTCTTGATCCATGAGTAGAGTGAATTTCCATTCAATGCTGATTCCATTACTGAGTAAAGTGTAATAGTGATATGCTTCCTAATTAACTTGAAAAAGCCAACTTAGTTGTTCTTATCTCCTCCTTCTTATTGCTTCCAATTTTCTGTATGCAACTCTTCCTAGAACTTTCCTGCTACACTTACAAAACTTGGCCAATACCTTCAGCTAGTATGGGATTGCTGTTTTTATGATTTCACATCTAATAATTTCCCATTGACTAACATGGTTAGAACATGGTGAATCTGAACATTCTATCCCATGCAGCTGACATCACAACAGGACTTCAACTGCCAAAGACACAGACCACCTATGAAGCAAAACCTCTAACCACGCGCTAACCGTGCTCCCTGCCCACGGCTCTGTTTACACATATTTTCATGAAAGTAGAACTGGACTAGCCAGCAAGATAACAGGCTGAAAATAGAATCTCCTTGCTAGCTAGCATGTTACTGACTTAGCAAACCAAGTATCTAGAATGAGCTCAATTAGGGTGACCATACGTCCTCTTTTTCCCAGACATGTCCTCGTTTTGGGACTTAAAACATGCATTCCAAAAAAAGAGGACATATCTGGGGAAAAGGAGTGGTTCCCATCCGTGGTTGTTGTGGAAGTGTGGTGGTGAGTCACTTCTTCCTCGTCGCTCCCCTCGCAGTCTACCTGACGCACTTGGTGCCTCGTGCTGGGGAGGTGACCTCCCATGCGCAGTAATGTTCCACCTGCTCCGCCTCCATCCTGCGTCACAGCGTCGAAGGTTGGGTACCTATGCCAGGCATAAAGGCAAAGATTTGTGGCGTAGGCACCCAGACTCTCTCCCTTTTCCCTTCGGTGGCTGACAAGCTGGTCTCTGGCGTTATCAGCATACACACGGCGGCCGTAACGGTGCTGTATCGCCCTCTCCATGGCTGGCCAGCTGCATCGCTCCTCCAGCCGGAGGTCTGTGAGAATTTGCAGAGCTTTGCCTTCCAAAGTGAGGGCGACTTGGACCGCCATCTCTTCTGCTGGCCACGTGTTAAACTGGGAGGCCAGTTGCACATGGATGAGGTAAGTCTCTGGTGGCTCCTCCCCGTTATAATGCGGTAACTTCATTGCACCCCGGTCCTACAATACAAACCTATCCACAGAAAGTGAGTGTATGTCACTGCAAGACAGTCCCAACTTGAAAATCCCACTCGTCTGCTGACCAAAGTTGGCAGTCCTGGTAACTACTGGCAGTCATGCTAGGCTTTTTAGGCTAATTTAAAGTTTGTCTTCAAACTTTCCTCTCAAGTTGTTTTTGTTTTCTTCTTCTTCTTCTTCCTATTCCACTTATTTAACTTAGCCAACACATTCAGATAGTGTGGCCTTGTTTCTGCTTTTTGCGTCAACACCTCTATATTTGAGATATTTTCGATTTTATGTAGAAAATACCCCATTAACTAAAACGGACAGAACATTCAGCGAATTAATATTCTATCAGGTGCAGCTGACGTCACAACTGGACCGCGGCAGTGGCCGCACGCTTTGATCCTTGGCATGAAAGTTCCCGAGTGATTGCTCTGGTCTGTCGTACCGTCTCTCGCTGCCTGAAAACAAATTCATGGCAGATGAGTTCACAGATCGTTTGTGAAAAGTTTAACTGGACCAGCAAGTAAGTAAGCAAGTAAATCGTAAATATCTCAAATATTTGGGTGTTGACACAAAAAGCAGAAACAAGGCCACACTATCTGCATGATTTTAAAACGAATCTTTATCGTTTACTTAAATAAACAATAAAGATTACTTTTTAAATCATTCCTCTGTTGTAGCCTGTATGGAGTTCTACAGTGTTCCAGTCATTCGGTTATTTTACAGTTCTGTTCGTTTTAAACAGCCCATAAAATCTTTGCGCTACCGTGTTCTTCATAACATTAACACATGGTGGCGACACCGGGCGCATGTTCTCTCTTCTAGGAGAAAACGTTACACCACCAGACATGGATCTGTAATGCAGCGCTACACTGATTGGAAGAGTGGGAGTCGCTGTGGGTATAGTACTGAGGACAAGGAACTGCAACCTAAAGGGAGCTGGTTCAATTCCCTTGCGAATTATTACTGTCATGGTCTTAGGTGCCTGAATTTCCTCAGTTGGTATGTGCAAAAAAAAACTCTTTAAAAGAGTGTATACCAAGCAACTGTAATGGCATGACTGATTTTAAGTTTTGATGTAAAACTATTCGCACAATCGCCACATCGTAGCCACAGCCTACAGCAGCGCAGGTAGTTAATACCCTGTTGGCAGGTTGGCTGCAAGTGACCCATGTCGGCACGAGCAGCACGACTAGTAGTTTCCATAGATACGCGCGTGGTCATCGTCGTGGCCCCGCGTGGGCGTGGGCGAGGCTTGTCGGCGCGTGATTGGTCTGGACCCGCATTGATAATGCGGGACGTGGTGAAGGTCCAGTGAAAGGGTGGGAGAAAGCAAGGAAGCTTCACACAACTCGCAGAATAGCGCTGGTCTGTCCACACCAGTCCACAGCCAGGGGGCCAATTCGAAGACAGCATTACTGTGGGCAGCAGACATCTCCGTTTTCAAAGTAAGTAAAAGTTTGCTAGTTACTTCCGTCTGCTAATACAATGCCGAGCATCTTAGCTAAATTAGGCACGACTCTGAACCGCTGGGTATGAAAATGACATGGCTTGCTGCGCATGTTATCTAAACGTGTCGAGTTAGATATATGAATAAAATCACTAAATGTTATTACTCTTTTACTCATTTTGTATACGTTTGTTTCACATTGTAGAAAATGCATATTTTGCTTGCTATATCAATATTTAATTTCTTTCTGTATCAAAGTGAATTTTAACAGGCAGAAGGGTGTGTCCAGATGTATTATGCTACACATGTTAACAAATGTAGATTAAATTGAATGCAATCAGTGAAAACGGATGTTTAAGAAGGTATGATTGTAGTGAAGTTTCTTTGAACAGGCACTTGGATCGTGTTACTGGAGTGCGTGTTAACGTGTGTGGTAGTACATATAATGTAAGAACAGCAGTATCTTTAGCGTAGTAACTGTGAATTTAAGAAAGATTAAAGCAACCGCGTCGTTACTGTTCGTTTGTTTCCTTTGCGCACACAACGGACAGAGCTATAACTGCAGCCTAAACATTTCCAGTTACATTTCTCACGCTGTTTGTCGTAGGAAATCACTCTTGAAGTAAAGTCCCCTTTGCGTGCAGGTAGATGTCTCCTCAGATATGATGGGGTGGCGAAGATTTCTGTCGGCCAGTGTTAGAAAAAACCCCGCAACACACGTTTCATTCAAGCCCATGGTTTCCATCGTAGTTAAGCTCATGAAAGACTCATTATAGGGACTCCCTAAAAGTTGGTCTTTCACACACATAAAACCTTCATAAAAAGGAGCTGTTCTGTTTTTCAGGATACTTCTCAGCTGTCACCCTGTAAAAGAGTCCGATCCTCTGACGTAACCATGCAGAGCAGGGGTTCTCCTTTGGAGCAGGAAAGAAGCCCTGTAACTGAACCATTTAAAGCGCATTACCCGCGGGAGTCTGCGCACGGCGCACACCTACCTCCGTTCTGTCGGTTGTAGGTTGTCGCTAAGAGACTGTCTGAAGTTGATCCGACCCCGTTCCACGTGTTGGATGTTACTTCATTAAACAGTCTATATACAAAATGTTCCTCACATGGGTTATCTGATTACGACTTAGGACCCTGTAGTGGCTGAACTTGATTCACGCGTCAATTAAACGAGTAAGCAAATCACGTTTTCTTTGTGTACAACAATGGTTTTCACAATTAGTGATGATGTAGTGATTTTGTTGTCAGATTGATCTGATGCCATTTTTTCTTATATGTAATGAGAGGACTGTCGTCCTGGGAGTTTTGCGCCAGTTGCCATTGGCTTGCTCTCCAAAGTCGATGGAGCTTTTCCAACACCGGAATGCGTAAAACTGCCGCTAGACACGTCTGCCCTGCGGTGGCAGGCAGTACCACTCCTGATGTTCTGTAAGCCTACTTTCTCTTTCTCTCAAAGGCGAGATGCTGAGATTTAGAAGGTTTTCTGTGCTGATTCATTCCTGTAATTGGTGCCATTGTGTAATTAAGAGATAGGATGGGGTAAAAAAGTAGAGTCTCCTTTTGCATTCCAGGCCCAGAGAGTTTCCTGTCTGTGTTCTGCTTGGCTGTGGGGGCAGTGTGTGGCCAGTTCTTCAGCAGCATAAAAATATACAGAACATGATGACATTTCCTTGGAGGTTGATATGTAAATACAGTTTCTTAGATTTATGTGCAATTTTTTTTCCCCCATGTCTTTGGTTGATATAACATGGTCACTCGAATGGTGGTTTTCTGCTGTGGATAAAATTGCTCTCTCTCAGCTGAAGATGCACAGCACTGCATCCAACAGCTGCTTCTCGCTGGAGATGCCTCATGTTCGCTACAGTAGCAGGAGGCAAAGTTTCCAGCAGCCCCGGCGGTAGATGGCCTCACAGCGTGCCTGGACGAAAACACAGAAAAGCCGTGCATTCCTTGGCCTGCAGCTGCAAGGCCTTGTGGGCCCCAGGCACACGGTGCGAGTGCGAGACTGAGAGAGAGGAGAGCGGGGAGAGGTTCCCTCACGCCAGGCTCTGTTTTACCTGTGCCTGTACCTGCACCGGGGGGGACAGGTTAATGATGATGTCACCCCCTGTTCCAGCTGCAGCCGGTGATGAAAAGGGAAAAACTCGCCCTCTGTGTGTTTCTGTAAAATCGAGTCTCTGCTGCCACGTCCTGTCAGGAAGAAGTGGGGTCTGGCTCATTTCAAGCTTTGACATTGCTCAGAAAGTTCTGTCTTCCTGTGAAATGATTCTGGCACTTGAAGGGTCAAATGCACAGTAGCCGTGTTTATTTAACCATAAAAAAGATATAGCTGTAGCATACGGTCCCGGGAACATACATCATACAGTAATTTTACCCAAATCTGCTGCAGCTGACAGAATAAAATGATTCGTGACTGCTACTGACAACATTACCTGACATTTATTTTCCTTCCAAAAGTAGATTTCCTTCATAGACTCTTTCAATATTGTATCAGTAGCAGTGATAACAATCATTCAGAGTTTATTGGGTGTAAGCTCTGAATGTATTTTGTTTGTGGGCAGACAGACAGACAGGCAGACGGAGACAGATGGGCAGATAGGCAGACAGAGAGGCAGGCAGGTATAGACAGACAGACAGACAGACTGTCTGACGCATGTCATAGAGACACAGGAGCACATTTGCAGTGGGTGTGGTGGCTGGAAAGCTCTGTGGAACAGAGGAATAAAAGGAGTAAAATCCTCCTGAAAGTTTTATTATCCCGTCTGCCTCTTCTGCCTGTTCTTTTCATCACTCGGTTGGCAGCGGAGCTTTTCAGCTCAGAGCAGAGCCTCTGCTTTTTACAGCTGATGGCTCAGATAGCCATACACTCCGGTAAAATGCCAACACAGTGTACTGCTACACGGCTACACAAAAGCAGGTAATATTTACTACAGTCACAATGTAAATAATCAATTCACTTTTATTAAATCTTTCAAAATGCAGTTTTCTAGCTGTGCCATATGCCTTACGGTTGGCTGGGTTTCACACGCATTTTATGGCCATTCAGAGGTCTTTTGTCCCTGCTGAGGTTCCAGGCCTGAGTTAACCCCTTAATGTCCTTACTTGGCATTGCAAACAGCCATCACACCAGCTGTGGCCCTGTAGATCAATCCTGCCCAAAACCCTTCTCTTGGGAGGGAGGAGGTCACGTTCTGTTTGTCTCAAGGTGCTATCCATACCTGCTTCTGCTGAGAGAATGTGCTCTCCCCTCATGTTCCACTGAAAGTCTGCTCAGAAGCAAAAAGCAAGGTGATAACAAACCATTTCACACTGATTAGAATCATCGAAATCATTCCAGTCACTGAGTAGAATGATTAGAGTCACTGATTAGAATAATTAGGGAAAACTAACCAGTGATTCTGTTATTGACAGCGAATGTCACTGGGACACATTCTCTCAGCATGAATAACCAGCGGAAACCCACATACCACTCACCCAAAGCACACTCAGTGTGCAGTGAAAATAGCAGACTGTGGTAGTCAGCGATTTCATCAGCACCACCAGACCAAAGCCACAGCAGAAGCTGCTCGTTATGGAAGCTCCATCGTTTCATCGTTTTCAGGTCTGGGGAATAAATGCCAACCAATAAACGGATCATATTAGGTTGCGGTGAAGTAACTGGCAAACAGTCATGCTGTAGCTTCCAACATTGCACAAATAGGTTGAAATGTATGTGAAATATGTGGAGGGTCATGAGCCGGAGGTTGTTGTTTCATGAAGCCTTAAAATCATATATTATTATATGATATTATATTATTATTTTACCTCAAACTCCTGTCTCTTTTCAAACTGTTTTTATTAACATACCAGTGTAACATTAACCGTCTGATGCCCTTCAGCAGGCAGCATGTAATGCTAAAGTTTTAACACATTACTGTTTGATGGATATTTACTGAAGGAAGTCTAGGTAACCAGTTTCTCAAAGGTGCAGCATTAGTGTCTCCACCTGGGATTGGAACTGACAGCCCTCTGGTTACACGTGACTGCAGGCTACTGTACTCTGCCTCCCAGAAGTGCTTCAGTTATGATTTATTTCTGTTATTTTGCTCCCGCTCCCTCTCCTCTCCTCCTTAGGGCCCGTCTATCACAGCCCCTGATTGGTCAGTTCAATGCCGGCCCCCTGCTCTCTGCCCCTCCCCCTCGCTCTGCTGAGCGTGTGGGCGATATGCTGCTCGGCCTCAGAGCTGCCCCCAGACACCCCCAAAATCCAGCTCCGTCTGGCGGGGGTCAAGCGCAAGCACAGCGAGGGCCGTGTGGAGGTGTACTACAACGGCGAGTGGGGCACCGTGTGTGATGACGACTTCTCCATCCACGCCGCCCACGTGGTGTGCAGAGAGCTGGGCTTCCTGGAGGCCAAGTCCTGGTCCCCGTCCTCCAAGTACGGCCGAGGAGAAGGTGGGTAATCAGCCAGTGAAACATTTATGTTTAAATAAACAGGTTTCACTCCGTTACTAACCAGATTACCAGTCAATCTAGTAATCAAATCTGATGGACAGATTATTCTAAAGGAAGGAATAGTCACACTGGACTTCATGGGGTAAATTGCATAGAGACTGTAAGTTAACAGAAAGAGCTGTGAAGATTTGTTAACAGAAAAGGACATTCCCAGGGCTGGGGTGGGGGGGGGGCAGGAGAGGGGGTGAGACTCAATTGGAAAAATTCCCCTTGGTCCCTTAATGGATGCAAAATATGAAGTGAAAAAGCAAGTGCTCTGTGGTAGAACTGAGCTGCAACAGACATGTAGAATTCAGAGTTCAGTTCAGATAACACCTGGATCACAGGTAAACAGCCAGAGGAGCGCAGTAGAATATAACGATAAAGAGTCCTAGTAATGATCAGTTTTCCTTAGGTATAACATACAGTTTCAACTGTCTCTTACTTGTTTCCACAGGAAAATCAATATATCTTATGAATGCCCTGACTGGCCGAATGTCTTATTTAGTGTGTCTCTGAGGATTTTACACAGATTACATCATACTGTAGCTGGTTTTCTCATAAACCCCCATGGATGGCTCTCTGTGTCCTGTAAATAACTGTGTTGCCACGGTCCCGGTGCCTGGCTCTCTGTGTCCTGTAAATAACGGTGTTGCCACGGTCCCGGTGCCTCATTAGCGGTCTGTTCCATGGTGGAGTGCAGGTCATGTGCAGCACGTACGCGTCCGCGGGTTCGCCTCTCGTGCCGCTGTGGGAAAAAAACAGTGTTTCAGCGATTAAAGGCAATCCCACACAGCGGCGCTGAAAGGCCCCATGGGAGGAGGACTGGAAAGGCCAGGCTAAACCTCCCCCAGCCTGGCACAGGGGTGGGGTGGGGGGGACAGCCCAGATACTCTAACTGATGACTCAGCCGAGTCTGCAAATCTCCTCCAGGCCTGAGTGTACAGAGGCCACCCTGCCCTCTCACCCATGTGACTCACATCGCTGGAGTCGATTCACTCCGGATCCGATTTTCCCAGCAATGCTTTCAGCTCGGGCAGCGAATGGGAGATTCGGACTCAGAGTCTGGATTCATATGGAATCTTCCCAATGCCTCAGTCTAGCCTTTGGTCTGAAGTCCCTCTCAGTGCCACAGATTTCCCTTCTGCCTGTGTCTCTGAGATGAAAAAATACCCTGGCTGTCACTGTGTCCCGTGTGCTCTGAGATTCAGCTGGGTGCTTCATATTTGTTACTTGATTTAAGATTCTGGGGAGGATAATTTTCCTCATCCATCTGCACGGTGTTTCCTCCCTGGTACAGAGTAATATTTTGCAAAATCTTGAGCCATATTTTCCACGTCCCTAAATCATTTCTCAGATTTTTTTGGGTGACACAGAAGTCAGGCCACAGAGATCGATGACAAAGCTCTGATTCACTGTTATCCTTCTGGGAGTGAACAATTATGGGAAATCCAAGCAGTCAATCTCCACAAGGAATAAAAAAACACGCATTGCTGAACGTTTTGAGAGATTCTACAGAAACAGACCGAACTCCACGCTATGCAAAGCCACCTGTTCCTTCCTTTTGTTTTTTTGAGTGATTTTTTTGGGAGAACTGAAGCAAGGTGCTGATGGAGGGTGAGACACAAGCTTTCTCCGTTCGTTGTGCCTGTATCACGCTCTCACCCCCTAAGACTCCATTCGCTGTGCCTGTATCACGCGCTCCCCCCCTAAGACTCCTGTGAGCTTAATTAGGTGTTTGATTCCAGTTGCCGATGGGAGAAGCTTATTAATGTTGTTGAGCTTGAAAGAATGATACATTTCCGTGTCTCCCATGGAGGCTATGGTGGGCGGTGGGGGCTGCTCTTGGGCAGGGTGGTGAGCAGTGTGCTGTTCTCTGATTGGCAGGGCGGATCTGGTTGGACAATGTCCACTGCACAGGGCAGGAGGCGTCCCTTGCCCTCTGCTCCTCCAACGGATTCGGGGTGTCGGACTGCAAGCACACAGAGGATGTGGGCGTGGCCTGCAGTGAAAAGAGGATCCCAGGGTTCCGCTTCCTCAGCTCTCTGAACGACAACATAGAGGTAAGCCACCCCGCCAACTGAGCCCGGGACCTCTCCCGGACCACTGCCCACCTGAGAGAAAAAAAATCTGACAGAGGCTGGCTACAGATGCCGGATTCAGATCTGTCCAGAAAGGTGACAAATGATCCTTTCCTCAGATCAGCATGGGAGCCGGGTGAGAACTGCTGAAAAAGAGTGTAGAGCACCACAGTGAGCTGTGTCTGTGGTCATGCTTAGGGTTAGGGATGGGGTGCAGTTAAGCTTTCCTAAGTTATGGGTCCACCTGTAATTACTAGAGTAGTTTCTCTCAACACTACTGAAGATACTTGTGCCAGCGCTGGTGGTCATCCGCTAGTTACATCTGCTGGTTGTTAGACTCAGAGAGTCGGTCGGAGAGTTACTCGGTTGGAGAGTTACTCGGACACAGCGTTACTCGGTCGGAGAGTTACTCGGTCAGAGAATTACTCGGTCGGAGAGTTACTCGGTCACAGCGTTACTCGGTCGGAGAGTTACTCGGTCGGAGCGTTACTCGGTCACTGCGTTACTCGTTCAGCTTCACTGCGGCTGCACGGCAGTGTTCTTCTCCTGTGTGCACATGGTTGGCTGTGTTGGAACAGGACTGTGTGTTTGTTGATCTGTCCCATGATTCATAGCAGATGTGCAGCTGAAAGAAAACCGCGCTAAAACCTGGAATGCAGGATTGTGGGAGCCGGACACCGCATAACTGCTTTCTGCACCGTGTTCTTTGGGCCGACAATCTCAGGCTGCCAGTCTACTAAACTGTTTTATATTTTGGCCTGGGATGGTTAATCTGTGGAACTTGCTTCATTAGATAATAACCCTGGTCTGATGATGGCAGTGCTACACTCTGTGCTGGATGTGGTATTTTTAACATTGTGCTTCACCTTTGCATCCTCAGTAAGCAAACAGGCCTTTTCACTGTGCTGTTCTACACACACCTCCTGCAGAATGTGTTCAGTCCTGTCCAGTTTGATAAAAGAAGTCAAAGTATTCTCAAAACTAGATAAATACATTGCAAAATAATTTTAAAATGAATTACAGATGAAGGCTTAATTAATTTGTTATTTGATTAATCTGATTAGTCTGCAGGAGTAAAACTTTTTAAAAAAAACACCTCTCTGTATTTGATGGAAGGGTGGCCCAGTTTCACCATGTTTAAATTCATAGTTAATTGGACTCAGATTCAGTTTTGCTTCAGATCTGGGGTTTTTGTTGCTGCGGTGTTTGCCTGAGGGAGAGGGCCGAGCGTGTGAGAGTATTCCTGCCCAAACAGGCAACCTGTGCTCTCTGCAGCAGTGCAGCGCGAGAGGATTCCTGCAGAAACAGGCAACCTGTGCTCTCCGCTGCGCTGTGGCTCGTTTACAGCACAACAAAGTGACATTCTACAGAGAAAGTGACCCTGGTCAGGGTCTAAATGCGGTCAGCTGCCGAAGGACCGGGTCTAAAAGCGGTCAGCTGCTGACGGACCGGGTCTAAAAGCGGTCAGCTGCTGAAGGACCGGGTCTAAAAGCGGTCAGCTGCTGAAGGACCGGGTCTGAAAGCGGTCAGCTGCTGAAGGACCGGGTCTGAAAGTGGTCAGCTGCTGAGGGACCCCATCTGTTCGTAACGTTCGTGTGTGTCTTCTGGGACTGTGAGGTGTTTGAGCTCCATGCTGCTCATGTGTTTGATCGTCGGTTGAGCGCCACCACCACAGGGTGGGCACAAGGGGGGGGGCATACGACACTCTGGTGTCCTGCTCTACTTCCTGTGTGACACGGCTGCTGAGAGCAGAGCTAACATCCCCTGTGTTAGTGAGTGTGTTTCTCCTGAGCTCGTAGCTGTATGTCTGTGTTACAGACCTGGCTTCCTACGCTGTGTCATCACCCTGCCTGGCCAGGGAGGGCATTTCCATAGAGCTGAACAGGTAGCAATCCCTCTGTGTGTGTGTGTGTGTGTGTGTGTGTCTGTGTGTGTGTGTTTACAACAGAACAGGGAATCACCTTTGAATGACCTCACAGCTCTGAGGGAAAGGGAGAGGAATCTGGGAAGTGTAGCGGCGCTGACGTGTTTAGAAGCGGAACAGGGAAAGACGGGCCGCTGGTGTTTATCTCTGTGTCCTGTCCTCTCTCTGTGGGCTGAGATTAACAGCACACTGTCTAACAATTCACCTACCGGAAGAGAAATGAGCCGAAGCAGCTTTCCCTTGACTCCAGATCAGTGTGGAGCTCAGCTAAGCTCTGTGTAAGGGGGTGGGGGGGTTGGGGCGGGCGCTGGTGTCCTCGAGACGGCTGGGCTCTGTGTAAGGGGGTGGGGGGGTTGCGGCGGGTGCTGGTGTCCTTGAGACGGCCGGGTACATAGCTGGTCTCTGATGTCTTGGTCAAAAGCACCGCAGAGGAGACCAGACTCAGATTTTCCCCAGACTCCCGGTGCTCACGTCTACTCCTTAATGACTTCAGCAGAGAGAGCAGTATCAGTCCCGCCCACGCCAGCCCCCCCCCCCCCCCCCCCATGTCTGCTCAGAATGCCGTGGAGGTGACTCACACCTGAGACTGCCCCCGTGGTGTGGGGGAGAGGGACACGACCTTGTGTCTGAGGAGGAACCTGGAGATGGTCTCTGGAAGGGGGGGGGGGGTCTCTGGGCACAGTCTGGGGGGGCCAGCATATGGGAACACTTCATCAGCTAGTCTGTCAAAAGCTAGGGGTGGGGGTGGGGGGGCTGTGGGTGTTCAAGGAAAAAAATAATAAATGTGTAACTTTAGACCACCATGAGCCATGTTCCCAATGGCGTTACTGTAAATTTAAACTGGTAAGGTTTAGTAATCAGGACGGCGTAGATACGCGGAGGGCGAGAGAGGCTGCGGTGGCTCAGTAAGGCTTTTTTCTCTGCTGCTCAGTGAAGCACAGGCTCCTCCTACTGAAGGATTTCCCCACAGAGGCCCGGAGGACGTTTTTTCTACTCCAACAGAAAAGACCAATTCAAGAGGTTCTCAGTTTAGAGTGAATTTCTCTCAACTGGCAGTTTTGTCTGAGAAAAAAGAGAGGAGAGATGAAGAAAAATAGAATTTTTTTTCTCCCCTTTTTCCCAGCAGACACTTTGACAAACGTTGTCTTGGAGTGTGAGGTGTAAACACACAGCTCCACCCCATGAGTGCACAGGTCTCCGTGTCTCTGTGTCAGAGCTTGTGATGAGAGTCTGTTACAACCTGCATCGTACTCCTGTCTGCCTGGCCGATAGCTGCAGCAGCAGCAGGACCAGGGAGGCGGACGCTGAGCTCTTTTAATTTGCTGGGACTTTGGGTAAGAGCTGAGCAGGAAGCTCTTTCTCTCTGCAACTTAAGCTGTAGTGTTCATGTCGCCAGGTGCCGCCCACCTGAGGAGGGGCGGGGCTTTGGCACAGACATGCCCCGCCCACAGGCGGATTCACTGATTCACAGAGCACCACTGCTCCGAATGTTACAGCCGTTTCTTTTCATTTTCAAATCCAAAAAAGCAAGTTTGCTTTTTATTAAAATGTCCATAAAAGAAATATTCCAAGATGTGAATGTGGTCTCCACCCCACAGGCATTTCTCATGTGTTTATTCTGAGGGGGGGGTGGAGGGGGTTTATAGCTGAATCTGGCATTGGGCACACACCCTCTCTGTGGAGCCTTGATCTCTGTAGGATCTGAGTGTAAAGGAGCAGCCACTGAATCTCTGCTGACTGCAGACCAGCTCGACCAGCCTGGTGATCGACAACCATATCAGCACAAAACCCCAGAGATATACGAGTGCCATGTCATATATTATATAATATTGCTTATGTAATGAAAAGCAACCCCC
This sequence comes from Megalops cyprinoides, assembly GCF_013368585.1. Taxonomy (NCBI): domain Eukaryota; kingdom Metazoa; phylum Chordata; class Actinopteri; order Elopiformes; family Megalopidae; genus Megalops; species Megalops cyprinoides. The sequence goes on along the minus strand of NC_050587.1, from coordinate 40,954,001 downwards.
AACCCCCCAACTTCAAAGGCACAGCCTCCAGGGGAGTGTTCCACAGGCATGTGGCTGTGATGGATAACCCATTACCTGGTGCACTTATGTGTGTGCGTGTGTGTGTGTGCGTGTGTGTGTGTGCGAGTGTGAGTGTGAGTGTGAGTGTGAGTGTGAGTGTGAGTGTGAGTGTGAGTGTGAGTGTGATTGTGTGTGTGTGTGTGTGTGCGTGTGTGAGTAAGATTGTGTGTGTGTGTGTGTAAGTGTGTGAATGTGAGTGTGTGTGCGTGTGTGTGTATGTGTGTGTGTGTAAGTGTGTGAATGTGAGTGTGTGTGCGTGTGTGTGTATGTGTGTGTGTGTAAGTGTGTGAATGTGTGTGTGTGTGTGTGTGTGTGTGTGTGAATGTGAGTGTGTGTGAATGTGAGTGTGTGTGCGTGTGTGTGTGTGTGTGAATGTGAGTGTGTGTGTGTGTGTATATGGGAATGGTACAGGCTCTGTTTCTCCTGTGACACACGCCGCTGTGTATTACGCTTGCTATCAGCTCTCTCAGCGGGTCAGTGGCAGTTTGACCTCTCGTCGCTCCTTCAGCATGTGTTGTCCTGCAGTCCTGCAGAGTGTCGGGTTTCAGCGGAAAGGCCCCGCCCCCGGGCAGGCTGCGCTGATGGAGCCGCTGTGGCAAGATGCAGCGTGTTTCCTGAAGCTTTAACGACAGCCAGCATCCCCACAATAGCTCCCTTAGAACACCCGATGGACCACACATGTGTGACAGACAAAACTGTGAACCACTCAGGTATCAGCGTCAATGAGGACATCATCATAGTAGCCCCATGCCAGTTCAAGCATGAAACAATGATAAACATGAGCCATCACCTGATCACCTGAACCATCAGCACCTGACTCCACCTGGGCCACGCCCATGTGTGCAGAGGGTTGTGGGTATGAGGGAGACACAGCTGCTCTGATGGCATGGGAAATCAGTGTGAAAGACATGAATAACATGATGGCTATACTGAATGGTCAGACTCACAAAGCACCACATCACCTCATGTGACCTGAGAAATCTCTGATTCCCGCCCTCCTCGCCAGTTCCTGCTAAATCTCTTTGTTCAAACCCGTGTTCACTTGTCTCCTTGAGCATTTTCCCCTGCATACCGCTGTATTTCAAGATATCCACCCACCTTCTTTAGACTTTATTGTCTTTCACCTGGAGCCCATTACAAAAGCCCCTTATTACCTTCTTAACCTTTGGCCTCCCAGTAACATCCCATAAGCCATCAGTGCTCTGGCGTCTCAGACTGACGTTTGCTGATGGATTGATGCTCAGTGCTGCTCTGCTGGGGAAATTCTCTCCTGCTACAGGATTTACCTGAGGCATGGATTCAATCCGCACTCAGGCTTCACTGGGACTAACCCATAAAGTGTTGCCTTTCTCAACAGAAATACAACTTTTTATCATTTTTAGTGATAGATGAACTTGCCAAACTGCCGCGAAGGAAAAAATATAAAACTTGCATTTAATTGTGAGGCATAGTTTGGGACGAATGATGATTTCATCCAGGCTTTAGGGTTATTTTCATTGCTACTGACTCAACGAGCAACACAGAAGTTTGTTGGTTTCCGAGATGAAAGAAATACATTATTTATGTAAAAAGGTGACATTTGTTTGCATGTTTGTTTTTGACAGCTCATAGGAGGACGGATTAAATCAGACCCTCCCCGAGAAAAACATGAAAGGCATTCTGGGTCTGGACGCACCCTCATTTAAAATAGATTCTAAATAAATAGGCAACCCTCTGCCTGAAGAAATGACTGTTTTTAAATTCATGAAGCAACAGTGTGAGGAGTGTCCTTCAGAGATTTATTCAGAAACATCTAAAATTAAACATTAAACCAAATTAAGAAATAAATATGTGGCATTAAGCAGTCCTTTCCTGTTTCGGATCTGGGAGTTTCCAGGTGCCAGTGGGGCTCTTTGTCAGGGATCTGTGGGGTGAGAGCTGAACTTACAGGCAGTGCCCATAGAGCTGGGTTTGAAACCAGTGAACTTTATACTCCTCCTTTGTAAATTGTTCTGGATCATCTGCCAAATGACAAAATGTAAATTTCTAAATTTCACCAGAGGCTTATAAGTTCAAGCCGTGTTTGAGACACACTGCTGTTATACCACTTGGGCCATCAGCAAACGTATTTAATCTGAAAGGCTGAATAGATAATGTGAGGGAGCTGAGGCAGAGTGTGGGAATCCAGCAGAGGTGGTGTAACGCAGGCTGTCTGTTGTAGCATGGCTGCTAATGGCTGATTACGCTCACGATGTGTCAGCGTTGAATTGGCTGTTGCATTTCATCAGTAAAGCTCTGCGGTTTCCAGCCTCCTTGCGCAACAAGACCTGGTGTCTTTTTCTCTTTTCTCAAGTGAACCTGAGCAGGAAACGGGGGGGACTGCCGCTCCCGAGCCCAAAGCATGGAGAGGGTCGCTAGCCCCCCCCCGCCAAGACTCACGTCCACAACAGCTGTGTTATGTTTTATTCTTGGAAAGAAAAGGGAAAACATTTGGCCAATGCGTTAATCAGAGCTTCAGAGATGAGACAGAGCAGGAAAACTCCGGAATGAAACTAATGAAATCAAAGGAACAGTATGTTCTCTGCTGCTGTAAATGCTGTGGTTAGACAGATGTGATGATTCACTCTGGATGCCAGGATATTTTCCCTCACGTGTGAAAACCACACATGGAACTAATCTCTCCTGCCAAAGGAACAGGTCAGTCTGTGAGACGATTACATCACAACGCCCATGTATCACACACCCGACATCACAATGCCCATCTATCAAACACCTGACATCACAATGCCCATCCATAACATACCTTTCATCACAATGGCCAGATATCACACAGCTTACATCACAATGCCCTGATATAACACGTGTTACATCACATTAAAAAGACATTAGCGTGGCTGAGTGGTCTAAGACGCTGCATTAAGGCTTCAGTCTTCTATCTGAGTGGCAGTGTAGCATAGTGGTAAAGAGCAGAACTCATAACTGATAGGTTGCTGATTCGATTCCCTGCAGGGGCACTGCTGTTGTACCCATGGGCACGCTACTTAACCCAGAATTGCCTCAGTAATATATCCAGCTGTATAAATGGGTAATGTAAAAAATTGTAACTCATGTAAGTCACTCTGGATAAGAGTATCTGCTAAATGCCAACAATGTAATGTAGTATAATGTAATACAGCAAAATTAGTCTCTAAACATCGAGGCTTAAAAAGTGCCAGAGATGTTTGATCCTTATACCACAGGTGTCAGGTGTGTTGGGGTGGATTTGAGGGAGACAGGCAGGATTGAGAAATGAGAGTAAGGGTTGTGTAAATACTTGGACAGGCATTCTGCTGGATCACTTCAGATGCTGTTGGCACTTGTAGGGATCTTGAAATGCTTGCTTTTATCCTTCTGCTAAAAAAAGGCATGAGACAGAGTCAACACTGGGGCTGCATGCTGAGGCCAGTGTTCCAACAGAAGGGACTCGCCTCTATATTCTACTACCCGGGGGCAAAGGTCACATATTTTCTCTGGGCAGGAGAGTCAGATTTCCTCCATGGATTCTTCACATACCCAGGAGCATAAGAGACAGACACACGAGCAGCCCCAACACGCACACTGGCTGAGGGTCTCTGTGGGTCACCGCATGTCACAGAGATAAGCCTGAAATCAGGGGTAGTGTGGTGAGGATGTTCATACCCATTATGACACACAGGGTTTGTGTTTTCTGATTTTTGAGTGCGTAGGTTATGCCCTCTGTCTGAAACAGAGGTGTGGGGCAGGAGAGGTGAGGAAATGTTTGCTTAACTCACCTCATTTTCTAGATAGAGCACGTAGGTGTGTCAGATGAGAGTGTGTTACACACTGTGGGGTGTCTGCTGTGCTGGGGTCGGTGGGCAGTGCTTGTTCCAGGACTGATGAAATACTCCTGCTGTTTAATTAACCTGCAGAACAGAGTCATGGAGCAGGAGGCGGTGAGGCTCCATTCCTGTTAACACGCTAGAAAAAGGAGACCTGTGACTGAGGCTCAGGTGCCGGAAGGTTCCTCAGTCTGAAACGGCCGCAGTGAAAGTGTGAGATACTCTCAATATTCCCACAGCTGCTTTACGGACTGACCGTGGGTCCTTACATCTGAGCCACTGTCACACGCAAGTGTTACTTTTACTCTTCAACAAGATAAACCATCTTTTTACTGAAAAAAGTACCACCTGCACTTTGTTTAATAGTTGCTAGTGGGAGTTAAGGGCAAATACTGGCTGGATCCAGGCCTTGGTGCAGTTTTAGGGAAGAGGAGAGGAAGATGTCTGTGAGGAGCTCCACAGACTGGAGTTCATTGCTGCTGAGGGACTCCCCCACTGGCCGTCTCCCTGCGATTGTGTAATGGTGTAACGCTGTAACGGCGTGAGGGTGTAATGGCGGTACTGAGCGTGTTGCGCTCTCCTCTGCAGACGTTGAGTAGTGTAACAGATGTGCTGATGGGGAAAGGGGCTTTCCTGGTTTCTTCTCTACCCCTCTGAAAGTCTGCAACCACTGTTTAATGAGATCGATATCCCAGCTGCCCTGCTCCAATACCGCCCCCCCCCCCCCCCCCCCGGCCCCGCCAGCCCCCGGTGGTGTTTTGGGGGGGGGGTCAGGGCACAGATGTTTATCTCCCGTTCGCCTGCCCTTGCGTTGCCTTGCTGTTTCGAAACGGGCACGTGTTGGCCAAACGTGACCCCCCCCCCCCCCCAACCCAAACAAGAAAATGAGAGGAAAAAAATGGCCAGTAAAAAAAAAAAAGAAAGGAAAAAAAAGTCCTGTAATGCATGAGTCAGTGTCTGAGCCAAGCAACCCCTCTCCCTCTCTCCCTCTCCCTCTCCATCTCCCTCACACCAGCCAATTAACCATTAAAAATATTCTGAAAAACATTTTTTTTTGATAAAAGAGGAATGTGGTTCAGCCCAGCCCTGGAGTCAGGGTGTGACCTCCGGGGGACTGTGGGTACAGGGTGTTGCCCTCCAGAATTCACACCTTGTGTCTCCGTACCTGCCAGCAAAGGGGAATTCCTCGCTGTGACCGAGTGCGGGCCTCTTCCCTCCGCCCTTCTCTCCGCTCTGCAGATTGAGAATTGTAATTGAGAAGCCTTTGGTAAGGACAGGGGCGTCTCGACAGCTCTGCTCACAGCGATTTCAAACATGTCAACTCTCATGGCTTTATTTGCGAAAAGCATAGATGTTAAATACATTAAAATCTTTAAGGTCGAAAGTTAACTCATTCCGTGCGCTAACAAGCTGTTTAAAGTCCCCCAACATGATGTGAGACACAGGGGGCATGCAACTGAACCAGTATGGGGCTTCTTTCTGAACATGGTGAAGGAACCTTCAGGAAGTAACACATTTTTTAAGTTTGCTTTTAAGGTTTTTCTCTGAATTTCAGGGACCTGATGTGTGAAGCGTGACTTGGGTCAGTTGGTTTCTCGGTAATGAGTGACAGAACACCTTTGTGGTTGAACTGAACAGCCCTTGCAGTTTAACACTCATTTCTGCACAGGTTATGAGCTTCCACCTTTACAGAGAACATTAGCGAGGCAATTATGCGCTGCAGGTGTTGGAAACAATACAGGAGGCTAATTCACATACTGCTCGCCTCAGGCCACGAAATGCATGTGGAAGTAAGTACAAAATAAACAGAAGAAAACACACCAGAAGATTCTGTGAGAAACAATGGCTGGAAAGCAGCCTGTCAGACCGTCTGTTTCCCCTCTCTCCTGACGTGACCCCCCCCCCCCCCCCCCCCCCGGCTGCCACCAGCCTTTTCTGCTGCTCCTGCTTGCATGGGATTTTAATTCTGGAAAATGGAGCCGCTGTAGAGACAGCACAACGGCTCTGCCCACGAGAGATGCATACCTATCTGAAAGTGGGAAAAGATGAAAACAAAATTAATAGCCACCTGTTCTGGAAAAAAAAAGAGTCATCTGGTTTTACATCTTATGCATGACTACAGTAAAAGCTAGAATTTTTTAATCTAAGTCAGCAGTTTCCCAGTCTGTTTCCTGGAAATAACGAAAAGTGAATATCAAGTTGATTAAGTTTATTAAGCTAGACCAGGGTAGAGCAGCCCTGCAGGCACTGTGGCCCTCCGGGACCCGGGTTGCATGGCCTTGCAGACAGTGTCATTTTGTTCAGGCATTTAGCTGACCTGTGCAGGTCACAGAGAGGCTGGGCCGGGCGAGAGGGGGGTCCTGGGCAGACTGGAGAGCAGGACTCATACAGAGTGCTGCTGACACACCTGAAGCACCTGTCAGAGAATTTTACTGCCCTCTCTGGGGTGGGTCATGGCCTCTACCTGCCTGTCACACCTGAAACTGGACAGGACATTCCAGACCCTCAGGAGTCAGGGGTCAACTATCAATCTGGAATAATACCGCAAGCCCCGTTCAACCACAAAGGTGTTCTGTCAAGTGTGATGACATACATATTATACATTTATATAGTCTCACCTGTGAATGGATCCCTGCTACTCTGAGCACAGCATTGCAGTTCTGTGGTGATGAGGAGGTGCAGGCAGTGTAATGGGTAGAGGTTTGCAGGAGGGATAAGCGTTTAGCAGAATGAACCTGGCGATGCTGTAGTGCAGATGGGGTGGGGTGGAGTCCCATGCTGTGTGTGAGTATGCAGAGCAGTCCTGTAACACAGAGATCATTAGGAGTCCTGCGCTGAGTGTGAGTCCTGATGCTTTGGGACTCTCTGCCGGTGTCTGTGACTCAGTAGCGGCCCTGACTCGGCCGCGGTGGCGCTGACTCGGTGCCAGGCCTGTCAGTGCGGACAGGAAGCCGGCCAGCTGGAGGCTGCAGCCGCACGTGCTGCTCTGGCGGGTTAGCGGTTTGGCTGCCATGTGCCGCTGGACTCCAGACTGGGTCTCATCCAGGGGCATTATGGGAGGTTTCTCCGAGACTGGCGTCTGGATTTGCTTTCATTAGCTCACGATGTGCAATTTCTCAGCGAGATGGAATTTGCTGAGTCTGGCTTTTTACAGTTTGATCTTTGGGAACATACTGCACCCCAAAAAGAGCTCAGTGTTAGATGTTCCTGTCGGAGGCCCTCTCTCACTGTTCTCTTTCCTCTTCTGAGGCATTGTGTAATTTACCGCAGAACAGCCAGAGGTCTGAACAGTATTTTTAAGTGTTCTAAAATGAAATGTTTTTTCTTAATGTTTTTACATTTTCTCACATTTGGCCTGTAATATTTAGGCTTTTATGTTAGATCTTTAGATATTTTGACAGAGTGTTTCCACAGCCAGAATTTAAAATATTTTTGTGTTTCATGTTACATCATGCATCAAAGACCTTTCAGTTGCTGAGCTGAGTTTGATCCAGCAGGGCGTGGGCTTGACTCAGAGCTGGTACACAGTGTGTACCTTCAGGTGGATGTTTTGTCTGGGTGGAGCAGTTTTCACGGCGGTCACTGAGTGGAAATGGCTGTTTAATGTTAACAGCTGCAGGTCTCTCTATACCTTCCCTCCTCAGAGAATCTGCAAATTCAGCTCATTCTGGCAGGTTTGTAGAGATTCCCCAGCCAACCTAAACAATCGGGGGAATCTGGTATAAACCCTCTTTCTCCTGTTTGCTTTAAAGAGTCCTGCTTGCTCTGCGTCTGCATCTCTTCTCTGCCTTTCCCACAGAACCACAGTCTTCTCTCTCTCCCTCACTCTGCTGCTCCCACACAAAGCTCTTCAGAAACACCCTGCTGCGTCGGTAATGCTGGACGCAGTTCTGAATAACCCCCCCCATTTTGGCCTGTGAGGCTGAGTGAAAAGTGAAACAGCGCAGGTTTCTAGTTTGGCCTGGTCTGCTGTGGCAGATTCCTCCTGGCTGATGTCACGTCAGCAACCCGTCCCTCGGTTAAGAGCTGAAACGTTATTGGAGGGAAATCCAGGCTTTGTGAGGGGAAGTGCTCAGACCTGCGCTGCCTCTCTGTGGTGGCGGGTTTTATGGTCAGCGGCGCCACGGGGCAGCTCTTCCCCAATGGGCTACGTGGTCACGTACACCCAGGGTGGCGGCTGTGGTCTGGAGTGGAGACCTGGACAGCGGAGTCAGGGCTTAGCAAGGGAAGAGGGTGCTTATGGAAGCTGGCAGGGTCAGAGAGCGGCTTTTACAGGGGCTCTGGGGCAGCTGGTGACTCCTCTCTGACCTGCAGGATGCCTTTGGCTTTAATCACGCAGAAAAGCCCTTTGACCTCTTCCTCTCGTGGGCGGTGCCTGACTCCTCTGCAGCTGCTAGATCCCCTGCCTAAAAGCAACCTTTGTGTTCCCCTCGCAAACGAAACGGGCACGAGTGGTCAGAACTTCCTGTCGGATCATCATCTTCCTCTTTATGGTTGCGTGTGACTGGCTGGGAGGTTACCCCTGAGTGAGAATACCCAGGGGCGTAACCCCACCCCACAGCCCGACAATCTGCTCCCCTCCCACACACACACACAAAGGTCCGTTCTGTTTTCACAGCTCCTGAAGATGCTTGTTATTGAAGCTGCTGAGCTGTTTCCACGCAGCTGGTGACGCTGCCTGAAGGACCAGGTCTGGGCTGAGGGAGGAAAATCTGTTAAAGCTGTGCTGAACATATTCCAGCCAGGCCCACAGACGGTGTGCTTTACACAGCCTCCCTGTAATGTGAAACAGGCCGGAAGGGGCCACTGAAAGCCCTCATTCCACAGGGGGAAAGGTTATCCGAGTCCAGCTTTCTGCAGTACTGATGGACGTCTCTCACCTGGGCGTGGTTAGGGCTGCCATCCTCAGGGCCAGCAGCAGCTACCAGGACAAACCCTGAAAGATCCTGTTTTTGACAGAGTTATGCTCACATTCGAGGAAGTCAGGAGGAGTCACTGATAGGGCACTCCACAGGTGAAATGGCAGGAGCGAACTTCATTTTGTTTCAGGTGTTTTTATGGTCATCAGTGAACTGTTCATATCAAGAGAGGCTGGCAGCGGCAGAGGGGCATAGCAGTGAGGGAATGGGGGTCACAACCAGAAGGTCGCAGGTTCTAAACTCGGGTGGGACACTGCAGCGGTGCCTTTGAGTGAGGTGCTTAACCGAATTTGTTTTTATAGATGTTTAGCTGTACAAGTGAACCTCATTTACAATATGAGTTGGCGTAACTCTCAACACCAAGTAGGAATTGATGGGAAGTAAAGAATAAATAGTCATTGTCACCCCAAACAAGGCTAAGGTTAAAGGTTAGGTTAGGCTAGGTTAAACGAGGCACCCGCAGCCATGAGAATCACAGAATTGTAGACCCTCTTTCAGTGCTGACTGTAATCACAGCTGTTACCTAGGTGTGTTTGAGCGAGGAGCTGAACCCGAGGCTTCAGTAAAGGTCCGGTGAATGACTGGATGATGTGTAAGTTACTCTGTTAAGGGTGTGAGCTAAGCACCGATGGAAAGTCATGTTTTATTCCTCTTATAGATCACTGTGTCCGTGCTCCGTGCTCCGTGCTGAAATCTGTTTCTGCTGGAAGCTCCTTCTTCAGCGCAGGTTTTAGCCGGATGTTTCACTGCTGTCGTGCTGCTTACTCGCTCGTACCTGCTTCTGCACTGCGAGGGGGAGCGATGCGATTGGCTCAGGATAACCACCCAATCACTGCGTCCATCCCGCAGAGCCTGCCCATCCAGGTGGAGGATGTGCGGATCCGGGCGATCCTGGCGGCCCAGCGGAGGCGTATCCCGGTGACGGAAGGGTACGTGGAGGTGAAGGATGGGGGCAAGTGGAGGCAGATCTGTAACGAGGAGTGGACCCTGATGAACTCACGCGTCGTCTGCGGCATGTTCGGCTTCCCGGGGGAGAAGAGGCACAACCCACGCGTCTACAAGTGAGTGTGTGTGTGTACATTGTACATAGTGCTACAATAAACAGTGCCACACTGAAAAACTTAATTAGGAGCATAACTGAACTGAATCGAAGCGTAAATCAGTGCTGTAATCTTCCTGCAGTGCTATGGAGTGAAACCCAGGCCTGCATGTGACCGTCTGCTTTAAAACAGCCATCTTCCCATAGACCCTTCAGCTCCTTCCCACCTTCTGAGAATGTTAGCAGCCGTAAACAGAGTCGCTGTTGTTTCCGTGGGAACAGACAAAGAACCGTGGCCCACCATCAGAGCAGTCAGGACTCTGACCTCAGGGTGACCTCCTGCTGTGACTGCAGTCCTGACACTGTGTGTCCAAGGAAGAGACGTGAGCAGACATTAGCAGGCCTCTGTGCCAGGGCTCATCTCTGTGCAGAGGTGAACTTTCATTAAGACAGATACTCCAGCCAGCTGTGTGAGAGCGAGACTCCTCTGGGAAAAAATGGAATCTTTTTATGAATTGTATAAAACAAAAATCTTCTGCGCCATGGCTGACAATGTTCCTGGAGCTGTTTTCAGGAACAGGAGAGTGTAGCTCACTCACAGCACTGCTAACACTGAGCGCGGGGGAAAAACAGCTCAAAGCAGCTTTTTCTAATAAGGTGTCATCTTGAATTGAGTTTATGGTACATTTGAGTGGCGTTAGTGAGGTCTGGGTTTCCCTGTTTCTCCCTGTTCAGCCACCAAATCCCTGCATTCCGTTAGGATGCTGTAATGCCCTCCGCTTCAGCCGGAGAAATCCTGCCCAATGCTCCCTCTGTGTTGGGAAACCAGGCTGAAACAGTAAACAGTTCCATACTGCACATTCCAGGGCCCTGAAAGAAATGAGCTGAACCCTCCCGTGGCCCAGGTCTGTCCTGGGAGGGACCTGAACGCGCTGTTTTCGGGCATTTAAGTTTCCCTTCCATCTGATCTTAACAGAAGTGCCCCTCAGTTCCCCTCAAATCCTGTTTCTTTTGGCTACCTGGTCATGTAAATATATTTCAAACACAGCCAGTGCAGTTATAGGGAAGGGTGAATTATGAATTACAGCCCCATGAGTCTGCTTAAGAGGAAGGAACCACACAAGGACCGAGTCAAAGCCTCTGTCTGCAACAAAACTTAGTTAGTACAGGATTGATGGCATTAACGAACATTTGGGGTAGAATGGAAGGAGTTTATGTTCTGTTTACTCCCTGTCTCTGTCAAAATGTCTTTTCCTAACACACCTCCAACAACAGTTTGGAAAGGAAAGGGGGAGATTTTTTAGTGTCAGGTTCATGACAGGGAATCACATCTCTGAAAAACCCATCTGCTTCCCCGGGTCTCTATGCTGGAGTGCAGCAGTCTCCTCAGCCAACGAGCTTTCCTCTGCTGTTTCGCATCAGAGCAGCAGCTGCTGTGCAAAGGCATGCCAGGGACAGACATCACGCTTGTTTTCCCCGTATTTTTACATCACAGTCTAAAACACGCCACCTCGTTGGACAGCTGATTTGTTGTATGGATTCCAGTGGGAACATTTTGTTTTCATGTTTAAAATGAATAGAAAACAAATGTCCTCTCTGCAGATTTAATAGCTCAGAGAGGAGAGTACGGGAGACACGCTGTCTCCTCTAACGGGCCAGTTCCCCCAGCACGGCACAAGCCTGACAAACTCACTGCCTTAAGAGTGACTGGCACAGCATGCAGGCATGGGCAGGCCTTTAATTGTTAAATTAGTGAATAATTAGTTCAGTTACTGAATAATGGAGCAATTAAGCACAGGAAAGCATTTTATTAGAACAGAGTGTATTATTTTCATGTGTCAAAGGTGTGTGTGTGTGTGTGTTTGTGTTTGTGTCTGTGTGTGTGTCTGTGCGTGTGTGTGTGTGTGTGTTTGTGTGTGTGTGTGTGTTTGTGTTTGTGTCTGTGTGTGTGTCTCTGCGTGTGTGTGTGTGTGTTTGTGTGTGTCTGTGTGTTTGTGTCTGTGCGTGTGTGTGTGTGTGTTCGCAGGATATACGCGCAGAGGAGAAAGATCAGTTACTGGGGCCACTCGGTGAACTGCACGGGGAACGAGGCGCACCTGTCTGCCTGCAGGTTGGGGAACAGGCTGCCTCGGAAGGGCAACAGCAGCTGCCCCCAGGGCACCCCCACAGTGGTCAGCTGCATCCCCGGCCGGGCCTTCGCCCCCACGCCCCTCACAGGCTTCAGGAAGGCCTACAGGCCAGAGGTAGCGTGGGATACACCGGTCCTCCAACACAGAGACACACAGATAGCAGCAGCAACGAGGGACAGTGGGTGAAGGAGGCAACACGAGGCAGAAAAGTGACAGAGCTGAGAGACAGAGAGAGGGAGAGGGAGAGCGAGAGACAGAGAGAGAGAGAGGGAGAGAGAGGGAGACAGAGGAAGAGAGGGAAAGAGAGAGAGAGGGAGGGACAGAAGGAGAGAGACAGAGGGAAAGAGAGAGAGAGGGAGAGAGAGGGAGAGAGAGAGAGAGAGAGAGAGAGAGAGAGGGACAGAAGGAGAGATGGGGAGGAAGAATAGCAGTAAAAACAAAAGAGCAGTGAAAAATGTGAAAAAAGGAGAAGGACAGTCCCAGCAAAGCTTCTGCAGCCTGTCTGTTTTGCACTCTGATATCCTGTGTCTGCTTCGTATCGCCTCACAGCCATACGCCTCATTTCCTGTAGGTCATTACTCTCACATTCACTCCTACACCCACCCACTCACATGCTCAAATGTGCACACACACACTCAATCATTCACACGTGCACATACTCACTCACAAACTCACACACACGCACACGCACACACACACACACGCACACACACGCACACACAGACACACACACATGCACACATGCACACACACACACACGCACACACACGCACACACAGACACACACACACGCACACACAGACACACACACACGCACACACACACACGCACACACAGACACACACACACAGACACACACACACACACACACACGCAGACACGCACACACAAACACACACACGCACACACGCACGCACGCACGCACACACACTCACGCGCACACGCACACACACACTCAATCATTCACACGTGCACATACTCACTCACAAACTCACACGCGCGCACACACACACGCGCACACTCACACACACACACCCAGATGCGCATACACACACACATGCGCACGCGCGCGCGCACACACACACACACACACACGTTTGTAAAATGATTATTTGTGTCTCCTCGCGGGATTCTCCTGCCTGTGGGAGCAGAAGGCAGTGAAGATGTCTGATGTTCTTGGATTATTTGCACATTTTTGTCCAGCTATTTCCTGCTCCTCACACACAGCATATACATCAGACTCCAGCCTCATCGGGTTTTCTAAATATCTCAGCTATGTGCGTGTTGACAAAGTGCTTTTTGAAGTTGTGGAGATATCGTTGTTTGTACAAACTGTCACGTATTCAAACTTTCCAGTCCAGCTGCTGACGTATTCCGTTTATACTCTAATCATTACTTTGCTTCTCTTGCTGAGACAGGCAGAGTGTTTGGTCCTGTTCCAGTAAACATCTTATCGAAGAATGCACTGACTGGAAACTGCATGCACAATGCATTCACCCGCTCTTCTCTTCATAACACCCACCTCTAACCACTGTGGGACCGCAAACACACGGTCAGGTTATCAACATTTCACAGTCATGTTAACTGCTGTAGGAACGCACACGGTCAGGTTAACCGCTGTAGGAACATACACGGTCAGGTTAATGGCTGTAGGACAGCATATGGTGATATTACCTGCATATGGTCACGTTGGGGTAATGCTGCTGTGTGCTTTACCTGGGGAACTTTGGAAAATGTCCCTCTACATGTTAATGTAGAGATGTGGGTGACAAAATAGTGCTCACTGGCTCACTGTAAAAGTACATGTAATGCACATACACCTCACGTAAATCAACCCTCCCCCAACACCCCGAGATGGAATCTTCCAGTCCTGACCCGGGGAATGAACAATCCGGAACAATCCGAAGGAGCCCACAGCACTCCTGAGTAAGCTGGGCGGCGAACTGAATAAACAGCGTTCCATCTCTGGAGGGTTTACACAGAGCGGCAGAGACGTGTGCATTAGCAGTCTGTGGCCGGCTCTGTGTGCTCTGTCTGTCTGTAGCTGAGTCTGCAGGGGGTGGGGGCAGGCCTGGAAGCTGTGTGCATTCTCTCTGAATGATGACCCAGGCACAGCTTGGATGGTTCTCTAAAAAGTCATAGTGACATCACTATTCTCAGTATCATATATATCAATTTTCCAACTGGAGCTTGAAATGAATGATGATTTTGGAAAAGCCTGGGATTGGGAACCCCAGGGAAAGTCTTTAGTTGGATTTACACGTCATGTTAGCGGCTCTTCCAGGCAAGGCAGATGCGTGAAACCTCAGCTCTCTCAGCCACACACTTTCCAGTGTTATTTTCTAATAAACCTGCCTGGGCGGCATTTTAACCCACTGCTGGAGGAGACTGAAGGAAAGAAAACAGAGTTCCTCAGTTTCCCTCAAAACAGAACGTCTTCTTTGTATTTGTCACCACCTAAACAGAACTATTAAGTATAATTACACTGTTAATACAAAATGGAGCTTTGTATAAGCAGAAACATGCATTTTACAAAAAAACCTGATATTAAAGATACGCTATATGGACAAAAGTATTCGGACACCAGACCATTACACCAACAGGGACTGTAATGACATTGTATTCAAATACATATACTTTAATATAGAGTTGGTCCCCCTTTTGCACCTATAACAGCTTCCACTCTTCTTGGAAGGCTGTTTCTGTGAGAATTTGTGACCATTCATTCTGTAGAGCATTTATGAGGTCAGGCACTGATGTTGGACGAGAAGGCCTGGCTCGCAGTCTCCGTTCCAGTTCATCCCAAAGGTGCTCGATGGGGTTGAGGTCAGGGCTCTGTGCGGGCCAGTCAAGTTCTTCCACGCCGAACTCATCAAACCATGTCTTTATAGTCCTTGCTTTGTGCACTGAGGCACAGTCATGTTGGAATAGAAAAGGGCCTTCCCCAAACTGTTGCCACAAAGTTGGAAGCATAGCATTGTCAAAAATGTCTAGGTATGCTGAAGCATTAAGATTGCCCTCTACTGGAGATAAGGGGCCTAGCCCAAACCCTGAAAAACAGGTGTGGCCAAATACCTTTGTCCATATAGTGTATATTGCTTTCATAAAGGTTTTATATGAAATGACCAGAAATAAAAAGCAATAAAACCCATAAATTTTAGCAGCTAATAAATGGGACATTTCACAGTGCTATGCCGAAGCCCTGGGAGTCTGTGTGAGCTGTCTGCAATGTTACAGCAGCTAGTAAGTCCTGGGAGTCTGTGTGAGCTGTCCGTGATGTTACAGCAGCCAGTCAGCCCTGGGAGTCTGTGTGAGCTGTCTGCGATGTTACAGCAGCCAGTCAGTGCAGTTCCTGAAGCTCTGTCACTGCCTGCCTGAATGAGCAAGGGATTGTGGGAGATCTCAGTCCCTCCGGAAAAACACCGGAGGGAAGACAGTTAAAACTGCACATGCAAGCAGATTACTGTTAATTTTAGGCAGTTCAAAGGGAAGTGCTTTCTGTCAGCTGCCATGGTCAATATTCTGATAACGCACCCCCACACCCCCACACCCCCACACCCCCACACCCCTACATCCCCACACCACCATACCACCACACAGCCACACTGCTAGTAGTACTGCACCAACCGTAAAGCTGGGCTGAGAAGGAAAATATATGTAATAATAATATAGATTTATATTTTAGTGGTTAATAGTTTTGTACATACACACACGCACATACATATACAAGGAAACAGTTTCTCCCACAAACAATTACATCATTCAGCAACATCATTAAGCTTCTGTTTATGTACCGCTAGTATACACATTACTTCACTTAAGCACACAAACTCCCCCTGTTAGCCAGCATGACGCCGTACAGTGTGGGGGGGGGTGGACCCTCACTAACGGAACACGCACATTCCAGCTCTGAAAACATGACTTCTGCTCTGGTTTCCACAGCAACCGCTGGTGCGCCTGAGGGGCGGAGCCATGGTGGGAGAGGGGCGGGTGGAGGTTCTGAAGAATGGCCAATGGGGCACCATCTGTGACGACAACTGGAACATCCGGGCGGCGAGTGTGGTGTGCAGAGAGCTGGGCTTCGGCTCCGCCAAGGAGGCCGTCGCAGGGGGTCGCATGGGACAAGGTAGGCCCCACCCCCTCACACCCACCGGCCCTTTCCAGGCTTCTGATTAGTTTAACTCACAGGACGAACAGCCAAAGGACCCTGCAGAGTGGCACTATTGTACAGCTGTCACGTGATGACGCAGTGTAACTGTCGTGTGGTACATTATATTCAGTACAGTTTGATTAACAAATTAATTTAGTGGCTGACTGACAGGTTGTTTGAGTGATTAATTGATTGAATTAATTAATTGATCAATTGAAATGGGATGGTTTAACAGCTGCAACTACAACTGCAAAGCTGAGTAATTGTTCAGACACCCTCAGGCCCTTTGACGCTTTGTGTGTCTCTGAGGTAGCAGAAACTCTGTTTGGCTGAGGTCGCGGTGGTACTGTGTGGCACACAGACTCAGACGGCCTGGCGTTTCCTGCTCTGAAACGCTGGCCGTTGGGTGAGCGCCGGCTGTTGGGTTAGCGATGGTGCACTGGCCGTTGGGTGAGCGCTGGCCGTTGGGTGAGCACCGGTCGCTGGGTGAGTGCCGGCTGTTGGGTGAGCGCTGGCCGTTGGGTGAGCACCGGTCGCTGGGTGAGTGCCGGCTGTTGGGTGAGCGCCGGTCGCTGGGTGAGTGCCGGCCGTTGGGTGAGCGCCGGTCGCTGGGTGAGTGCCGGCCGTTGGGTGAGCGCCGGTCGCTGGGTGAGTGCCGGCCGTTGGGTGAGCGCCGGTCGCTGGGTGAGTGCCGGCCGTTGGGTGAGCGCTGGCCGCACGCTGACCCCGCGCGCTGCGTGGCTCAGCCTGTGAGTGTGTGGCTCGTGTGCAGCTCTGCAGGACACGCCTGCCTCCAGGTGCACGCTTTTAGCAGAGACTCGGATTTCACTCCACATCCCACCCTGGCAAACCCAGGCCTTGGCTTCCTACTGAAACAGGCCAGCTGGAGCCAGCACAGTGACGCCATGCAAACTGCCATTTCACAGCTGGATTCCAAAATATTAGCAGATCAAGATGCAGGTGCAAACAGAATCCGGGTTTCACTCAGGTGTGCTCCCGCTCTCGGGTTTCACTCAGGTGTGCTCCCGCTCTCGGGTTTCACTCAGGTGTGCTCCCGCTCTCGGGTTTCACTCAGGTGTGCTCCCGCTCTCGGGTTTCACTCAGGTGATTAATCAATCAATCAATAAATCAGCCAAATCTGATCAAGCTTCAAGATCTCCTGTTTTCCAGCTGTTTCCTCTCTTGTAGGGCTTACAGAGAGTGAAATTTCATCAGATATATGAAAAAAAATAATCCCCATGAAAAATATCTGATTCCAGGAAACAACAGCAGAAACAATACCAGTGGGACTAACATTAGGGGAACGCAGTGTTCCCCGCCTCCCGGCACGCTGCTCCGAGCCCCGCTGCTCTGAGCCCCACCGCGTGTGCCTCTGGCTGTTCCTGCCAGAGGTGCTGCTGAACCTGGCAGCCCCCGCGTTTGGCAGAAGCAGCAGCTCCTGTGCCATAAATCTGAAACTCTCGGCCGTGTGGATCGACCTGAACGCATTGCCTGTGCTCAAGCTGCACCCCGAGTCCCTGCTTCAGCCTCAAACCCCGGACTCCCCTTTCCTTTAATAACCCACTGGCAGCATTCAAATGTGTGCTTTTCTAGGGTAATGCAGTCTTCCCACTCCGAAGCAGCGGTTTAATGTCACACTAAATGAAGAAATAAGGAAATAACCTCCTTATGAACCAAACCGGCTGCCAAACCCCCCCAACCATTTCAACTAGTCAACCAATTATGACAAAGAATGTAATTATCAGACAAACATGTAATTATCAGACTGACAAATGGTGGATTTCCTGAACAACTTTTGCTTTTTGATGATGGATGCATTGGAGCATTCACCCAAAAATATGCTGGAATAAGCCTCAGTTTTCACTGTTTTTGTCTTTTGAACTGTGAAGTAATTTATCAGTACACTGGGACTATGCCACAACTCGAAACACAACTCGAAACTTCAACAAAGACGTTAGTGTTTGAAGCTGTTGGGTTTGTTTTACATGAAAAGGGGCTGGTAATTAGAGTGCATTCATTTGTGTGTGATGAGTTCTTGACCGGATCTCTCCCTTGTATTGTCTGTCTGTGTTGTGCCAGGAGGGCTTCATCTGTAAACAGTCATTTCCACAGAAATAACGTGCTATTCCTGGAAACAGCTGTCCGAGTCTCAGAAGGACTGTCCTGGCCATTCTCCTCCTTAACTCACATTTAATTTGACAGCAGTTCCCCTTTATCTCATAATAAACCATATGAGTATTAATGAATAACCCTTAATATGTAGCTTCATGTACAGTAAGTCACACTGTCTGACACTGACCCGCTCTGAAACAAACACACTGACGGGCACTGACCAGCACTGAACACCACTGACCAACACTGTTTAACACAAACACAACTCTGACCAGCACTGACTGACACTGACCTGCATTCACCATTTCCCTGCAGGAATGGGCCCAGTCCACATGAATGAGGTTGAGTGCTCCGGGTTCGAGAAGTCCATCACAGAGTGCTACTTCAACAGGGACTCTGCGGGGTGCAGCCATGAGGAGGACGCGGGCGTGAGGTGCACTGTGCCCGCCATGGGCTTCCACCAGAGGGTGAGCGCCCCTACCACAGCACCCCATTCACACAACATCACGCAACAAACCGTCACGCAACCAAACACTACACAGCATCATAAACCACCACGATGCCGGGCCAACCTCGGGACCCAAAGCCTGCTGTAGGGAGTAGAAAGGTTTCTGAAATGACAGTGTATGAAAACATGGCAGAATATAAACACATGTCGCAGTATGAAATCAGACTTCCTGAGCCTGAGGTACATTCGGGAAGGAGGCGGAACACCTGCTGCAGGAGTCATTTTCCACGACAAGGTTTCCATGCAAATACAACATAGCCCCGGGATCAAAGTGTGTTATACTTACAGAATATGATTATATTAAATGTAGTTACAGATGCACTTACTTAGGATTATGTAGTTATCTGATCTGGTACAAAATGTAATATACTGTATTATTAACTATACATTAACATATAATAACAGAGAATGAGACGCTCCGTGGTATAAGACTGTTCTCTGCAACACATTCAGGTACAGATGTAAATAAAACCAAAATGACATCACCGGGAGAACATCATGTTCGCCTGGCATTTACCAGCACTGCAGAAACTTCCGGCTCAGTCCTCCATAGTTCCCAGTGTGGGTGAAATGTTAACATAGACTTCATTCTTACTGCTTGTCTTTCAGACGAGGGAAGTGTTTGTTTTCCCTGCGTATTTGTGGCGCGTTTGTGGTTCTGAGCACATTCATTCAGCTTTGTGACTCTGAAACCAACTGGGCGTGATCTGAGTTTCATATCAATAAGAACCTTAATATCAGTGACATCATGCCAAAGTCAGCAAACACGACACCGCGGTATCTCTGCAGTACTGGAATAATATAATTAGGACATTATCTCCTGCCCTTATAGTGCACTGGAGTACTGCTTGCCATGGTCTGGAAGTTTCTGTGGGAATGTGGAAACTTCCAGAAACTTCTGCCTTGCAAAATTAAGGACATCTTGGCAGTGCCCCTCACAGCAGTCTTTACAGGACCTGTGAAAATCCCGCACGAGGCTGGCCTAACTCTACAGCGGACAGAGGTGCCCCAGAGCAAATCTGCATATCCTGCCCTGTGGTAAAGAGGCCTTTCCTATAAGCACTGAGAGCCGTAGACTGTGAGCCTCAGAGAGTGGGAATGAACTCATCTGTGAGGGCTCACGATCTCAAAACGCTGCAGGCTAAAAACATGCCTTTAGACTGCTGATTCTCCTAAACCTGCGAGAGTGCTATGCCACAACTCGAAACACAACTCGAAACTTCAACAAAGACGTTAGTGTTTGAAGCTGTTGGGTTTGTTTTACATGAAAAGGGGCTGGTAATTAGAGTGCATTCATTTGTGTGTGATGAGTTCTTGACCGGATCTCTCCCTTGTATTGTCTGTCTGTGTTGTGCCAGGAGGGCTTCATCTGTAAACAGTCATTTCCACAGAAATAACGTGCTATTCCTGGAAACAGCTGTCCGAGTCTCAGAAGGACTGTCCTGGCCATTCTCCTCCTTAACTCACATTTAATTTGACAGCAGTTCCCCTTTATCTCATAATAAACCATATGAGTATTAATGAATTGGGTGTTTGGGGGGTGTTTGGGGGAGCGTATGGGGTGTTTGGGGGGTGTTTGGGGCAGTGTATTGGGTGTTTGGGGGGTGTTTGGGGCAGTGTATGGAGTGTTTGGGGGGTGTTTTGGGGCAGTGTATTGGGTGTTTGGGGGGTGTTTGGGGGAGCGTATGGGGTGTTTGGGGGGTGTTTGGGGGAGCGTATTGGGTGTTTGGGGCAGCTTGGAGGCTGTTTTCGGGGTGTGACCGTATCTCCTTGCCATGTCTCCTGCAGCTGCGTCTCAGTGGGGGGCGGAACCCCTTCGAGGGGCGCGTGGAGGTTCTGGCGGAGAGGAACGGCTCGCTGGTCTGGGGCACGGTGTGCAGTGACGGTTGGGGCACGCTGGAGGCCATGGTGGTGTGCCGCCAGCTCGGCCTGGGCTACGCCAGTCACGCCTTCCAGGTGAGCTCCACCTGCACCGCCCGCACCTGCACGGCACACACGAGGACCCGGCGCATTTTCACCTGCTTCTGCGGGTGAAATGGTTCTCTCCTTTCATCTCTCCTTTAAACTTAATGCGATTGCTGCTTATTAATTCCACAGCTTAGTCATTACAGATGAATTACCTTGGATGTAAAGTAATAAGAGTTTATTGTATCAGCAGTCATTAGTAGATATTAGGATATTAATTATATTAATTAACTAAAATAATTAAATAATTATATTAGTTAATTATGTTATTGGAGCTTTTAATCCTCTGATCCAGTAGGATTAGAACAGGAGCCCCTTGAACAAAGTGTTCAAACAGAAACACCACGGTGAATTATCCAGTTCTTTTATTATGACTTTCACAAAATGTAACATCACACTGTGAATTTATTAAATCAGTGTAACCCACAACCATAGCAAAAGGAAGGGCTGTACCCTCTAATGGAAGAGAAATACTCTGTACACTGTGATACACTGTGTGTGTGTGTGTGTGTGTTTGGTGAGGGGGGGTATTCCAGTGCAAAACAATGAAATCTGATACTTTATAAATCTGAGTTAATATGTCATATAGCCATTGAGCTTTTCAGCAGAAATGCGTTGCCTTTCTGCATGTTTGCGAACAGCTCTGTCTGCTAGCAGTGTGGAGCTGTAAACGATCTATAAACTGTCAGATGGAAGAAATGATTTGGGGTGCAGAGGGAGTTTTAACAGTGGAATTTCTAATGGGGGTGATTAAGCAGGAGGTGGAGGAATTATAGGGGTGTTAAGTATGATTAAGCTCATAATGCTGCTCAGATAGAATATTACATCACACTGTCCATTTCTCTAGGAGGCCTTGTTCCTTGAACCCGGGGGCAGTTAGCACCCCACTCCTGTACATCTGACACATTCTGCAGGCCATTTCTGCTCACTGCCACACCCAGCTACTCCACACCAGCACAACAGCAGGGTATCAGCTGGGAATCAAACCTACACCCCTCTGCTACAGCTTCCCTGGTGCAGCTCCTAACAAAGGCTGTACTCAGCTGCCTGGTGGAGGTCCCCATGACTCTGTCAGCTGCCTGAGTGTCTGACCTTAGACTGGCTGGAGCTGGAGAAAAGCAGTACACAGTCATTAGCCACACACACACACAGACACACACACTCACACACACACATACACACAGACGCACACACACACAGACACACACACACACACACACTCACGCATACACACACACACACACACACACACACACACACAGAGACACACACACACACACACACACACATACACACAGACACACACACTCACACACACACACACTCACACACACACACACACAGACACACACACACACACACACACACACACACACACACACACACACACACACCGAACACACACACACACACACACACACACACACATACACACAGACGCACACACACACACACACACATACACACAGACGCACACACACACAGACGCACACACACACAGACACACACACACACACACACACACACACACACACAGACACACACACTCTGTGGTGCTATTAGAATTCTACTTCATCTGGAACACTTTCCACATCAGATATGAGTGTTGCAGCTGGCAGATGTGTTTGTATTTGGTGCTGCCGTGAGATTGTAACTTTGCTGACTCTCCTCTCTGATGGTTTATCTGAACGAGCAGGGCGGGGCCAGCGTGTAAACTCTCTCTCTCTGCTCTCCACCTCACAGTCCAGCTGTTTACTTCTTCTGGGCTTTTTCTCACACACAGTGATTCACTGCAGCTGAAATCTGCACATGCATTGCACTCTCCTTGTATTGTAGTGCTGCAGGAATGGTATCAGAGTAAATAATAAATGTATTAAATGTAATGTAGAGGTGTAAATGTGCTAGTTAATGAACTGGACAGTGAAAGCAGAGGGTTGGGTTACAGCATCAGCCGCTGCACACAGGCCTGCAGGGGCCAGAGCTGAGGGAAGCAGCTCCGGGATGAGGGTGTAGCAGGAACGGCAGGTTTGATTCGCTCTGATGGCTCGGGTGCGAGTCCGGGATGAGGGTGTAGCAGGAACGGCAGGTTTGATTCGCTCTGATGGCTCGGGTGCGAGTCCGGGATGAGGGTGTAGCAGGAACGGCAGGTTTGATTCGCTGATGGCTCGGGTGCGAGTCCGGGATGAGGGTGTAGCAGGAACGGCAGGTTTGATTCGCTCTGATGGCTCGGGTGCGAGTCCCACACCCAGCCTCACTGCATAACACAGCAGCGAGTGTGAAAGAGAACAGGTACAGGATGAGCAGAACCCAAAACAGGCTGGTCACAAAGTATTGGTAGAACACAACTCAGAAAAGAACAAAAATACATGGAAAAACTGACACAGAATTACACCCCCCTCCCCTCGGCTGGAGATACCAAAACATTGGAGCTCCATCGCACCCTGATCTCCCACTAACTGACAACATATGTGCCTGGCTCAGCTCCACCCAGACACACACACACACACACACACACACACACACACACACACACACACACATGCACACACAAACGCACACACACGCACGCACGCACGCACGCACACACACACGCGTGCACACACACACACACAAACGCACACACACACACACACACACACACACACACACACACACACACACACACAAACGCACACACGCATACACACACACACACACACACACACACACACACACACACACACACAAACGCACGCACACAAAGATGTGCTCAAACTCACATACCCAAATGCACACTGTAAACAGTGGTTCATTGTGGGACAAAACAACAGCATCCCCCACAGAAACACGAAATGCAGCAACACAAAAACACGGAAAAATCAGTGAAAAAAGAGTTCCATCAGTGACTCACACCAACCACCGGGAATCCCCACTGTGACAGTCAAACTTCCTGGAACTGAGACCACAAAACCAGCAGTAAACAAGGGAAATTATATTCTAAAAGAGACCTAACAGACTGATAGCTAAAACTTTATGGTAAAATCAAATGCGGTATGTTTTAGCACCCTCTAGAGGTGAACCGATTCTGTTCACTGATCTTAAAATCATCTGCATCACTCACCATATTCAGAGCCCTCTGCATTATCCAAGTCACATGATATAGTTATCACATGAAAGAACTACCTATGCAGCACAGAATTTTAAAAAGGCTGTTGTTCATGGGTCTTGCTTTTGTGTATCAGTGCTACACAAATGCACCGTAGATTTCCAGATGTGGGATGAACTATGCAGATCATATATTCACTGAGACCACCAGCTCACCCCATCTACAGAGCATTGATCCAAAAACGGCAATAAAATAAACATAAGCTCCCGTCTTGCAGGACTGGCTCCCCCCGCAGGAGAAGTGGTACAGACCAGAGGAAGGGTTTAGTGATGTCTTTATGGTGTGTATCTCTCTGGCTCCCCCTGCAGGAGACCTGGTACTGGCCGGGAGACGTGACCGCTGACGATGTGGTGATGAGTGGGGTCAGGTGTTCGGGGACAGAGATGTCCCTGTCACACTGTCTGCACCACGGGCAGTACCTGAACTGCCCCCGAGGGGGGGGTCGCTTCTCCGCGGGGGTGTCCTGCTCTGAGAGTAAGCTTCCTTTGAGATTACTACTGTACGACTACCCACTTCCTGTCAAGTACTACTGTAACACTTCATGCTTCCTGTTTTTCAGGAAAAAAGTGTAAGATTACAGTGAACGCTCAGAAAAGTGTTACATTTTCTAATCTAGTGTTGCACCCCAGTATATGGGGTGCAAATGAAGTTTTGAACCCAAAATATTTTTATCCAAATCCCCTCTCTGCAAGCAGGGGGACTTTTTCAGTTGCCTGGAAAAATGACCTGAATAATCTGATCTGAGGTCAGTGGTTTGGGGAGGCCTCTCTCTCCATGTTGTGAACCCCATCCTGTCCTCTCTGGCTCCAGCGGCACCGGACCTGGTTCTGAACCCGCAGGTGGTGGAGCACACGACGTACCTGGAGGACCGGCCCATGTTTATGCTGCAGTGCGCGTACGAGGAGAACTGCCTGTCCAGCACCGCCAACGCTGGCCGCAGCGACTCCTACCGCCGCCTGCTCCGCTTCTCCTCCCAGATACACAACAACGGGCATTCGGACTTTCGCCCCAAAAACGGACAACACTCCTGGATCTGGCATGAATGCCACAGGTGAGCAGCGTGCCCCTCCCCTCCCCTCCCCTCCAACCACCGTCACACAGGGAGGGGAACCAGACGGGTGTGTGAGCGGGCACCGGGACTGTGATACAGAGGAGCAGTGATGGCTTACAGTGACAGTAACAGCAGCATTAATGTCTGTCTCCCTCTCCAGGCACTTTCACAGCATGGAGGTGTTCACACACTACGACCTGCTGAGGCCGAATGGCTCCAAGGTGGCAGAGGGACACAAGGCCAGCTTCTGCCTGGAGGACTCAGAGTGTGACGAGGGTATGGATGCTGCTTTCAGTCTCAGCCCCACCCCCATCCTCAGCCCCTCCCCTCCCCAAATCTTCATCTTCTCTCACTCTACTCCCAGCATGCACCCCCAGCTGTCTGCCTCTCAGCTCTACACCTGTACAGGTGTGTACTGATGAGCTCAGGGAAGGTGCCACACTGAACTCACCTGGGCTACACCTTAACCTGTCCCCAACAGGTATCAACAAGAGGTATGTGTGCGCCAACTTCGGCCAGCAAGGAATCAGTGTGGGATGCTGGGATACGTACAGGCACGACATCGACTGCCAGTGGATCGACGTGACCGATGTTACGCCTGGCGATTACATTCTCCAGGTGGCTTTCTTTACCTTTACCTGCGGTGCCCTCTTAGGTTATAAGCAGGCATCAGCGATTGCTGTTGTCCAGAAAACAAAATCAACATCTCCGCTCCTGAAAATCTCATTCAGTAGAATTTTCCGATAGAGCAGTTTGGTGCATTTGGACAGGGTGGATCGTGTTGTTTTTGTGAAGATTTGATTGTGCTCAGAATTCAGGGAGCTGCGATTCTCCACTCCAGTGACTCTGTGAAAAAGCATGACCCTCCTTTCCCCTGCAGGTCATAATCAACCCCAATTACGAGGTGGCAGAGTCAGACTACTCCAACAATGTCATGAAGTGCAGGTGTCGGTATGATGGATACCGCATATGGACATACAACTGTCATATAGGTAAGCCAAAATCCCAGCCCCACCAATCACTGGCCCACAACCCAGAAATATGCAAAACAGCTCCAAGAGATGAGCTCAAACAGAATATTTACAGCATTACTTATACTGTGAAGAGAGTAACATTGTAAATATATTCCTGCATTCTCTAAAAAGATGGCTAATTTGACAGGATTTTGTTTTGTTTTAATGACAGGAAGGTTAAAGTTTGAAGATTAAAAACTAAGAAATGTCTGAAGTGTGTCTGCGTGGGGGTAGATTATGGCTCCTCAATGCAAACGTGGAAGAGCAAGCGCATTTCTGTGGAGGGACCCAGTGCTGGAGACGCCGGGGTTTACAGAGGGAGGCTGCAGTAATACAGCCACACTCATGAACACAACCAAGGAAAAACTTTTACTTTGTTTATTAGTGGCACACTGACATCATCACAAACGCTGGAGAGGCTTAGATCTGAATGGTACCGGTCCTGCTGGAGAGGCTTAGATCTGAATGGTACCGGTCCTGCTGGAGAGGCTTAGATCTGAATGGTACCGGTCCTGCTTCACAAACACTGGAGGAACAGTGCTGTCCTCTCCCCAAAATCGGGACGCAGTCCAGGACACAGCCCGACCAGGGGTGAAACACAACTGTGAACACATGAGAGAACCAAACCCCACACTGTGCAAAACCCACAGAGCCTTCCACTTGAAACAACACAACTGTACAAAAAATATATTCTACAAATGAAATTATGTCGCTGGTGTGTACAAAAACAGAACAAAACAAAAAGAGAGTACAAAGTACCAGTCCGGTTTGAAACTTGAAATTATAATTTTAATGTCTTTAACTATCATTTCTCTGACTGTAGTCACTAGTGATGCCAGTTAAAGACAGGCACTGCTACAGGCAGCTCTTTCTCCATGGAAACGTGAGAAACACACTGTCAGACCCTCACTGGCCCACCGCTGGAGAGGCAGAGCTGGTCGATTCAGGGCTGCTGAAACGCAAGGCCCAAAGAGCCATGGCTTTTCACAAGCGTTAATTAAATCTAAATGTTATGCAATCTAAAACGTAATCTAAAAATGAAACTGTATAGATGTTTCCTTAAAAATAACTGCTGTCATCAATAAAACTAGTGCAATCTGTTTTTTAGTTTTTCCAGGCGTGTCTCCCCACAGAAACATGCCTGTCTGTCCAGTAGAAAGGAGGCTGGAGACACAGGGTGAGCGTATGAGCTTCAGTACCAGCCAATCAGTGCAGGCGTGCATTACCAGCCAGCCACTGTGCTGCACCTTCTGTGGTCACACACTCGGCATCCTCCACCCAAACCGGATTCCACACTGTGTCCCGAAACATGACCTCACGATTCGCCAAGTGGCAGGCAAAGTGGGGACTGAATTCCAACACACTGAACATGAAACATTTAAAGAACAACACACAGGCTAGCCTGCCCACCTCAGACATGTTTTCATTGGCTGCTTAGAACACAGAGCGGCCTATCCCGCACACAGAGGCCTGTGATCCTCCCCTCCTGTCTCCCACACAGCCAGCAACACACCGCCTCCAGCACCTTCTTCCTGTGCGGAGCCTCAAGCCCCACAAACGCTGACATTTATCTGATTTATTCTGTGAAGTGTGGATGATAAACCGCTGGGAGGTAAAATCAGGACTGGTGTACAGGACAGCGCCGACCCGACCGGACTCCAGCACTTGACCGCTCCCGACCCACGGGCAGGAAGTGGTCACAGAACCACGGTCAGCATCTGCACAGGACGCTGGCTGGCTTCCTGCCGATTCAGCTCCTTTCCTGTCAAAGTCAAAAAAATGAGAAAAATGTGGAATTAATTGCTGAGTGGAGATAAGGGTTGGAATAAGCCCTGCTTTCAGCTCAGCCCAGTGAACACTTCCTGTCTGTACCGTCTGGGTCAGCCTCGTCAGTCTCTGCTGAGCTGTCTCTGGCTCTCTGGGGTCAGTTTTTCACTTGTTTTTTTTTTTTTCTTCCCAAGGTGGGTCACTAAGCTCAGAAACTGAGGACACCTTCCCTGGGCTGCTGACCAACCAGGTGTCCTACAGGTAAGAAGAACTAAAGGCATACAGACAGAAAGATGGAGAGAAGACTCAGATTACAAGAATCAACATTACAAGAGTTGGAGAGACAGCCGGAACCTCCAACCACTAGAGGCGCTGTCTCTCTCGCTGTTCCCTACTGAGCGCCGCTGGACAAAACCTTTCACTTCTAAGTCTCAGGTCCAGGATGCTCGATCCAGGCACTTTCTGCCCTTACCAACTGATCAGGCGTCAGAATCAAAATTTGGTTCAATTTCGAATGGTTGAGTTTAGGATTGGAGGTAGGCAAGCTGATCTCAGATCTGTTGCCAAGAGCAGAAAGTACCTGGAGCACCCGATCCCCATGCCTGAATGCCTCTGCCCTCCTTTCAGACGTGAAGCCTGATTTTAACCTGCTCTCTGGAGAACGACACTCCCAGCCAGGGGCCCCGTCTCTCTGAGGGGAGAGGAGGCCTTTGCTGGGACTCAGTGGTTCGAATATGAGACACTGATGGTTTTCAGCTTTTTAAGGCTTAAGATGAGGTGCTGTGGAAAGGAAAGCTCTCTCCACATGTAAAAGGGAAGCCTACACGCACTTTCCAAAATGATTGTAATACGAGTGGTTTCCAGCTCCGTGCATAGCTTCTGTGAATCTGCAAAGGAATATTATTATACACGCCTAGAAATGACATCTGCTGAATCTCCTCCCATGCTGACTAAACGCTGTGACTCAACCCTGTTCACCCCCTGCCTCAGACCTCACGCAGCGACACATTCCGGAACCTTCTCTGCTGTAAATCCCGGTACACAGCTGAAGCACAGGGCTGTGTTCCAGCAGGTGTGTTTCACCTGGATGTCCAGACTCTTACTAACTTCAGAAACAGGCTCACCGCCTGTGATACGGGAAGTTTAACAGTTAAGATGTGCATTAGGATGTTCAGGCATTTACTGACACACCACTTTAACCCTGCTGTTTACATGCACCTCGAAAGAGCAGATGTACTGGAGTGTAAACTGGGGAAAGCCACTGCTGAGAAGTCCTCACTTCTCTCTCACCCATGTAACATGGCTGACAGTTAACAACACGATTAGCATGTAGCAGAACAACCCAGACAGAGGAGCACACTGCTGAAGCATATCACAGCACTGAGTTTCACTACTTTCCCATCACTTCATGCTAATTTCAACCACTGCCGAGCTCACAGCAACTGAAGGAGGTGACTTCCTTTGCACCTTCCTGTCCCTCACATGTATGCTCATTACACTGTGATCCTGGAACACTGCCCTACAGTGTCTGAGGCGTTAGAGTTTGACGGTGTTTGCAGTTCAGAGCCTGGGGTTTGCAAAAGGGAGTGAATGAAACAGGACACCATTGCTGGGTGCCACACTAAGGGTTACGAGTGTTAGCGTTAGCTAGCTACTGTTAGCATGTACAAAGGCCAATTAACAGTGAAATCCCCAAAGACTTGCTGTGAGAGACTGCTACAACACAGACAACTCCATGCCTGTGTAGGAATGTGTGAATGCTTTTTTTTCATAGTCAGTGCATTTTTTATACCTTTTGTAAATGGTTCAGTCCTCTCCAGCTAGCATTTATATGTAACTTATTGCTGTGAAAGTCAGGGATTGCAGTTGGATATGTTTTATTTTGTCTAGCGTAAGCAAATGCCCGTGTTTGTGAGTGACGCATGTCTGGCTTCATTGTATTGTGTATGTTCTGTACCAGTCCTGCTGTACTGTGGCCTTCTGTTTTCTGAGGGAGCATACTGCAGGCTGAAAGGTGCTTACAGATGCCCTTACTTGAATGGGTAGGATAATATCCACATTATGCTTCTGAACCCGTCTGCAATAATAAAAGTATGGATTAAGCATCCTGAGGTCTGTCCTGCCTCCTCCTCACTTCTATCTGCGTCTGTGCTGTGCTAAGCAGCGGCTGTGCTCAGACCAGCCGAAGGGTCTCCCACACCAGGGAGTCTGTCTGTCCTCCGATTCCTCCTGATTCCTCCTGCACACACACGGCTGCATTGCTATGGAGCCTAACACTCAGTGTGGCACTCAGTGCAGCGCACACCTTGAGCAACTGTGGTGCCAGGGCTCTAACCCAAACCCATCCATGAGTTGCTCTAAGTTGTACCTCTACCTGTTGGGAGAGATCATAAAGACAACGTTTAAAGAACGCTGGGGTCACCTGCAGAGGCAGTCAGTAGCGTTTTCCTTGGGAACCAGGCTTCTGCAAACCCAGAGCTCGAGTCACCATCCTCCGGGCGACAGCCGTGTCTGTGCGCGGCCTCTCCTTCACTGGCTGGATAAACTCTGAAACACAGGAAACGCTCAGAGTCAGCCAAAGGCTACATGAAATCACTGCGGTCAGATTCAGCCACAAGCTACAGGAAAACACTGCGGTTAGGGTCAGCCACAAGCTACAGGAAAACTCTACAGCCAGTCAACCACAAGCTACAAGAAACCACTATACTAACAGTTAACAACAAACTACAGGAAAACACTTCAGTCAAGGATTGACTATGAAAACACACCGTGTCCATCTCCCTACTCAGCTATGCCTTTTCACTTTTTTTTTTGCAAAAACACAGATATTAGTAAGGTACATGTTGTTACTCTGCCCAGTTTTGACAATATATAATTTTCATATTTCTCTGCATCGTGTGTGTCTCCTCTCACCCGCACGTCGCAGGGCTTTCCCCTTCGACTTCTTGCTGCCTTCATACAGAGAGCGCACTTTCAGCAGGGGGTGCTGTAGAGTCAGCGCACGGACAGCTGCAGAAAGCACAGGAAAAGGAAATGACCTCCTTTCATCAAAGAGCAGACACACCGAAAGCACTCACTCACCACCTCATTCCAAACACTCCAGCTCCCCAGCTCTGTGGTTTCACTCCCATGGAAATCTCTCTAACTGCTGTTTAACTTCCAGGCTAGCTCTCTTAATCTGGCTCTCTATCCACCCTCCAGTTTAACTGGCTAAATAAATCCCTCACTCTCCACCTCCGCATTCTGGCACAAACTGACTTTGATGAATTGGCTGAGGCTTTATGCCCCTCTTCATTGTAAGCTTCACAGATCCTTAAACAGGATGAAAGGCACTACACAATTCACCATCATCATCACCATCATCACCACCACAGAGACTCACCCCAGGGTAAAAGGTCATACCTGCAGCCTCGCTGGAGAACACGCCCAGAGCATGCGTATTGTCCACCCACTTGATCTTCAGTCCTCCCTCACTGCAGGGGGCGCAGGAGAGATGGTACAGCCGGTTAAAACTGTTTGTGCTTTTCAGCCAGTGTGTACCTGAGTCAGGTGACATCTGTCTTCACCTGAACTCCGTGAAGGCGTCCAGCAGGTCCTCCGTCTTGAGCAAAGCAGGGAAGTCATAGATCTCAATGACGTGGGCGAACTCGTCCGGGGCGATCCACAAGTTCTCATAGCCAGAGTAGTCACCGTGGACGTTCTCGATGGTGACATCCACTTCCTTCAGGTGTGCAGAGATCTAAAGTGACAGGAGAGGATGCAGAATCTGAACAAAAAGGTGACTCCACAGTCCACACACCAGCACCTTGCTCTCAGAGCCTGGGACTTAAAGCAGTATGGCTGCATTGGTAAAGAACAGGGGGAAGTGCTAAGTTCGTTTCTGCCCCTCAGATTAGGTAAACTAGTTTATCACTTCAGTGATTACCTCAAACTCTGTGAAACTGAATTACTCACTAGAAAACAACAGGGTAACACGACACAGTCAGACAGGATCTGTGAGGTAAGAAGCCCCCATCCTCCCCTGCAGGGTACCACACCTCTTGCATACAATCCCCAGAATCCTTTGCAGCCTCCGCTTCAGGCTGTGCTGCACTGCTGCTGTCATCCGATTGGTCATCTAGCGTCATGGCCATGAAGATGGAGATGTCCTGGTCCCAGGTGAAGCCTTTGGCGTCAGCGAGGACAGGACAGGCCTCAGGCTCTCCGAGCGACTCATCTGCACTGTCACACGCTGTCTCCTGATTGGCTACGGGCGGCGCTTCGGGGGTGTTGGGGCAGGACTCCTCCGAGGTGCTGAGGCTGAGGCTGCAGCCCGTGGAGCCGATGGTGGGCGTGGCGGGCGGGGCCAGCCGCTCTCTCTCCCGCATGGCGCGGGGGACGTAGATGGCCTTATCAGGCCGCCGCTGGCTCCGGCTGCGCGTCTGCCTCGGCTCGGGGGCGGGGCTATGCTTGCTGCTGTCCGTCCCCTTGCCTCGGACCCGGGTCTGCTCACATGCCCTGTCCTCTGCATCACTGTCGTTCTCTGGGGGTAACCTGGGTGGGAAGTGGAGTTTTATTTCACACGTCTCACTGGGGGGGCACATGCACCACTGTTATACTGTCAGGCATCATTAAGATGGGGGGTGGGGCTTACATATTGTAGTGGTCATGGTAAATTATCTCCACTGTAAAGCACATTGAGGGCAGCAAAAAGGGTGCTAGATATATTTTATATATATTTTAAATTTACATATGAATGCCACTCATCCATTCATTCCTCGGTGCATCTGTGTGGAGGGCCACACCCGCTCCTGCTGTATACCTGAGGTGAGAAAAGCACACCGCCACCCGACGGCTCCACCCAGCCCCCCCCACGGAGAATGTGCTGAGGAGGGGGTAGCTCTCCGCGCTTCTGTGGATCAGGTAGCGGAATCGGCTTGGGAGGGGGGGGAAGAGCAGGATGCTGGAGAGGGGAGGGAGGACACTGCGTTACCCACGACCCCCTGACCTGCACTCAGCGGCACGCCCATAATCACACTGCAGTGCTAATGAGACCTGACTGCCGATCCCGCTGCCTGCTCCTATACACTGCAACATTTAAAATCCTACACAAGCAGAAAGACAGAGGCACAGTGGATTCCAAAGTATTCAGCCAAAAAAAAAGTCAAATTGCAGACTCCTCTACAGAGAAACTCCACCGTCTGATGGCCAGCTCCTCTGAACTGCATTAAAAGCACAAAAAGAGAATCCAATCTTGCCTACAACCCATATTTCTGGGATATCAGACACATTACTTAATTGGTACTGGACAGTCATTTGGAAATAAATGGTACCGCTGCCACTAAAATCTGGCGTGCTGATGAGTAAGAGGAAAATCCAGGAAGAGTGGAGGTGTAGACTGTGGGTTCCAGGCAGAGTGATGGGAGTTTATGATGGAACCGAGCACAGACACATACACCAGGGTTTCTTGAAATCACTCCTTACCTTTTCTGCTGGTCCCTCTGTAAGAAGGCCTCCAGCTCGTCCACGACCGTAGTAACAAACTCATTCTCTTGCTTTGGGAGATAACAGCCATCAACGCAGGGAAACGCCAGGGTGGCTACGCACAGAGCAGCTTTCTCTGCGAGGGTCACAACGTCACAGCATCAGTGCCACGAGCGAGAGAGGACCATGACAACAGAGCACATTTCTGATCATAAGCATGCCATCGCTCTGTTTAAAATACCACCACAACTAGGACGGAAGCTAGCGGATGCTAAAACAGAGCTATACCAACCACTCAGCCTTCAGCGAACTGATCACTGGCGTTTTCCCCATGACCCTGCCAGCTGACAGGACCACAGAGCCTCCACCGAGGTAACCACAGAATCTCTGTTTTACCACTAAAAGCCACTAAAAGGGGAGGCACCTCGGCAGTCCCGACCCCTGTTCTCGCCCAAAAAGGATGCGTACACCGCTGGCCTTCAGAAAGCTTCTGCAGTCCGATCCCAAACCGTCCTTTGAAAGCGGAGTCCTGCATGATGGCGTTTCACTGACACTCTGACAGCAAGACCGCTACCGCACAGCTGGAGCTACTGCTAGCTAGCGCTAACCATAACAGCAAACTTAGCGAGATAGTCACTCAGTGAACACACTGTCTAGCTAGTAAACTGAAGCATTTTAAGAAAGCAGAAACACTGTCGCTGTGAGTAAACCGTATTTACCCGGACTCTCAGCAGCTGCACAGCCAGGCGGCTAGCGAGCTAACCGGCCAGTCCGCTCTCCCGATTCACTCATCTACTGTCCCGTCAGAGTATTTACACTTACCTAGCTATAGATTTTCGGTTAAAATGAAACCAGATCTCCGTCTTGACATCAAACAGGTAAATACATAAATCACCTGGCTGGGCTGGAATGCAGGTAGTTAGTGAAGTGAAGCGCTTCAAATCTACCACCAGGCTGAGACCATGGAGCGCAGTGCGCGTCACACTGTGGCCCTGCAGCTTGTGAGAATGCGCCCCCTGGTGTACTGGCGAATAACTTCGCTTTGTTTTTGTCCAAAAAGCGACCTCTTGTGGACCACAATATTTTCTATCACTCCTCTTTTCCATTCAGCAAATGACATTGGACTTCGTTCTTCTTGACACACCACACTGTTTTATGAAAAAGTGGTTTTATGAAAAAGTCTCTTGCGGTAGTCGTGGCTGGAAATTCAGAGACGAGAAGTCACTTTCTACTCGCTATTTCAACCGAGGAGTTTTACCGATAAACCTCCTTGAATGTAGGTGTGCTACGCATTCCACAGAGGTTAACAGCTGAAGAAACAGAAGTAGTCTACCTATCTGTAGAAAACCAATAGATAAGTAATTTAGTTTGAATAGAAACACTGTATACTGCAGCGTTCCATATCAACACTTTCCAAAATACAACAGCATAATCACTGAGTTGAGCTGAAAAGGGTACTATGACACAGCAACTTAGATTGAGTGAATGGTGCGACATGACAAACTGCAGTTCTTCAAGACGAGACACATTTCATTTATTCTGATACATTACACAAATTAATAAAAGATTTTACATTAATAATAATGATAAAAACAGAAAATAACATTTCAGGGAAATGAACAGAAAGGAAAGACTACATGCCAGAGGTGTTTTAAGGTTTTTGTGGTGCTCATGTGATCTGTAATTTATAATTATTAAAAGATCACAATTTAGGATCAATTTAGTGATACCACCATTCAATACATTTCTTGTCCTTTATAGACCCCTGGTTGATAATCCCTGATAAGCAAAATGAATGGTCCTTATACCACTTTCCGCATCAAACCTTTCGTTTTTCTCCAGAAGGCTTTTGGAGATCATGTTTATAAACATGCATGGGTCCGGGGCTGTTTCAGGTTAACACATTCAATCTGAATCTAACTGCAATCATAATTGTTTTTATAAAATACACAGTAATTACCCAGGAAAGGTACAAAAACACACAGGTACAACCAGGTGTTTGCCCTATAGCTGTGATATGTGAAAACCTCTACCGGAGTCACCTGAGCAGGTTCACAAGAGCCCTGATTGACATTATACAGGAAACACATATTTCCACTTCCTTTCTGAGTTTTAACATGCAGATGGAGAATCCAACAGAACTACACTGTCCATAAACAGCAGGGCACATTGGCCTTATCCTTCTGTTCAAGACAAGTATATATACAGAAAGAAATATATAAAACCATGAGATTAAATAATAATAATCAAAAAACATAATATGGCACAGTTTAGATTTACAGAAAGAAATATAAACCTGATTTATGTTAAAAGTAAGAAACTGTACATTTGAAGGTTTACTGTAACCCACATATGAATGGCGGGTGGACGGTCACCCTGGACAGCCCACCCTCTGGAGAGGAAACGCAGGACAGACACACACTATCCACAGTCTGTAAGACAGGAGTGATTGTAGAGTCGCGGTGGCAGGGCGTGGCCTCAGCAGGTAACCAGGCAACCGACACTGTGAGAAGTCCGGTCTCCTACTGATGACACTATCAAGGGAACTGCGAAAAAGACAGAAAGAAAGCATTACTACACCAACTTCTCTAAAGAGATGCGTGTGAACACACAGTAACTCACTTAAACTCACTTGACTCAGATTCTCAATTAAAATGATCAATTAAAAAACATTAAAACCCGGTCCAGGTCACTGTCATATTAGAGCCGTACCACTGCATATTAACCCACGCACACCTCTGCAGCACAGGAGCTCTGTGCCAGGGAGACTGTCTGTGTGACAGGAGCCCCAGGCACAGGGCTCAGTTCTGCAGTGGATTTTCAGCCTTCAGTGCTTCAGACCAGCATGTTGGAGAACCTGGGTTTACTGCCAAAGGCAGTATTGTTTCAAAGTACAACCTTCAAGGAGAGATACAGCTGCGGTATTTTATCATGTTTTGAAACACAAAAATCTGACACAGAGCTCATTACATTTTAGCACCTTTCACTAATGCGGAACTAACGAAAAAGAGGTATGAGGAAAAAACCCAACTATTTATGAGAAAAATATAAAGCTTTTTTCCACTGCTGTGAACATGTAAAATTTAGAGCTGTACTGTAAAACTGGAAAATCAAAGAGAAACACAGCTGACTGCATTCACTCAGAGAATTCCTCCTACTTTTGACTGGAGCTCCAGCTTATAACAGCACACCTGGACTGCAGTAAGAGTATATTTTAAAGGCCACTGGCTCCCATACAGAGTGACTCGGACCTCAGACAAGCATCCTGGCCTCTGCAGGTCAAAAGCAGAAGAGGAATTCTCTTCCCCCAGCGCCAATACAGAGGCGAGCAGGACGGAGACTCTGCTGATCCTGGAGGAAGGGAATACGCAGCTCAAAGCCACCGACAGGCACATATCGGGCAGCAGCAGGGCCCTCCAGAGGGATCTCCCTCAGTGCAACCACCTGGGCATCTCCAGAAACGGAGTATCATGCTGTATCATCATCCTGCCCAGAATCATGATTATTTTAAAATATAAGAATTCAGGTTTATTCCACACGTTAACCATCATACTGCATGACACACAGCTCACTACACAAATGTTAGATATTCACATCCCACACCGAGCAGGTACCTGCTGCAGCCGCTCAGCCTGCCTGTGCGCGCAGACAGAGGAGTCAGAGGAAACAGTGGAGGTTTTGGTGAGGTCACGGAGTGTGTGTGTGTGTGTGTGTGTGTGTGTGGTTGTGTGTAATGGTGTTCACCTTTTGGGGAGGACTTCATCTCCCAGCTCCAGAGCTTCGGTCTTCAAAGACAGTGATCTCCACCTGGGGAGCCGAGAGTTAAGGAAGGATCTGGAAGCTCTATGGTGCTGCGTCCCCAGCGCACACAGGTGCACACACGGGTACTGCATTAGTCTGCTGTTAACACGCTACTGTGGAACAGTATATGATGTAACACAGTGTCTGATGCTTAAAGGCTCTCCTCAGTGTTCAGGAGAGAGCGCTGCAGCGGTCAGACTGAACGGCTCCGCATTCAAGCTTCAGAGAAACACAGCTGACACACTGCATTCTGGGAGAAAAACAGGCGGGGGGGAGGATGAAGGATACGACTCTCAGGCCTCTCTCGATGGGGTCAGTCAGCAGCAGGCCACGGGGGGCGTAGATTTTGTCGTTCTGTTCCTGGATGTACCTGGCGATCTTCTTCAGAACCTGACAGTTCAAAGAGCAGAAAAATGACGCATCAGAAAAGATGGCCACCAGGTGCCATGCTGTCACGCACACCGAGAACAAGAAGGGTTACTAAAATCTGACAGTCAAAGTGATATAGCTATATATGCGAGCAGGTACAAGACTGACTTGCAACCTTATTGATAACTTAGATTAGTCAGGATCAGTCTCAGACTTTTACACAGTTCCAATTTACCAATCGCATTTAATTAAGAAAAATGGGAGGAGCCTCTGAGGTACTCAGGGTGCTTGGGGGTGGAGCTGTGCTGGGGCGGGGCTTTACGGCTGCTAGGGGGTAGGGCTGTATGGCTACTCAGGGGCGGGGCCGTGCGGGCGCTCGGGGGCGGAGCTCACCTTCTCGTAGTGGGTCTCCATGCACAGGAAGATGGTGTAGGCCGTGACGCAGGCCAGGCAGCCCTCCAGGTAGGACTTCCCCCCAAGCTTCTCCGCCTCTGCGTACAGCGTGTTGAGCGCCCGGATCGTCTCCTCAAACTGCTGTTTATCGATCTGACACACAAGAACAGGTATTATCAGACAGATGCCCTTACACAGCACGCTGGTAAAGCTACCACAGCTACACACGTTTCAACTGTTTCACACTGTAATGAACAACTCCATATGTGTTAAAGGAGCAAGAGAATTTTCAGGACTCCTTGACTGAGAGTTAATACATAATCATAAGAAATAGTTTCCCAGGAACTGGACAGCCCTCGGAATCCCGCTGTCACCATGGCCATAGGTGGGAGGGTCGGGAGAGACATGGCAGCAGGTGAGGGACACCTGAAATGCGCTGCGCTCTGATTCGCCGTGCCTGGGCCTCATGCCAGGGCTGAAAATCTGAGGATTCACTACTGCGCCTCTGAGAGATTTACACCCCCCTCCACAGAAAGATGAAAGCAGAGAGAGGAACCACAGGACGACCCGCAGTGAAACTCCTCTCTCACAGCGATAAATCTGAGCTCCCTCGGGATTCTCCAACATTCCGAATGTAAATTCCCTCAATAAATAAATCAAAAGGAGCTCAGGAAAGCTGGTTATGCAACCGGTGGGATTTGGAAAAACTGCGCTGACCTGAAATACACATAAAGCATAAAACACAGGCTCCTTCCACTGCACTGGGACTCCAATAACAATGAGTAATAAAGTACACATCTCTAATATTAATGCTAAAAAAATCACATCCACACAGCACCTCTCACCCCTCCCAAACACCACCCCGATGTGCAGCCATGCTGGAACAGCACTCCACCCAGGCTGATATAATAACGCAGAAAACCTCGTTATCCTCTCTGACGGGGTGCTTCAGGAGGGTGAGCTCGTTATCCTCTCTGACGGGGTGCTTCAGGAGGGTGAGCTCGTTATCCTCTCTGACGGGGTGCTTCAGGAGGGTGAGCTCGTTATCCTCTCTGACGGGGTGCTTCAGGAGGGTGAGTGCAGCGCCTCTGCAGGCAGTAACACAGCTCTGACAGCCAGGCCCGTCACCGCAGCCCAACGCTGGCCCAACATCACTGCGGCCCGACGTCACCGCGGCCCGACGCTGGCCCAATGCCACTGCGGCCCGACGTCACCGCAGCCCAATGCTGGCCCAGCGTCACTGCCGCCCAAGGTCACCGCGGCCCGACATCACCGCAGCCCAACGCTGGCCCAACATCACTGCGGCCCGACGTCACCGCAGCCAGACGCTGGCCCAATGCCACTGCGGCCCAACACCGGCCCAATGCCACTGCGGCCCAACGTCACCGCAGCCCAATGCTAGCCCAACGTCACTGCGGCCCGAGGTCACCGCGGCCCGACGCTGGCCCAGCGTCACTGCCGCCCGAGGTCACCGCGGCCCGACATCACCGCAGCCCAACGCTGGCCCAACATCACTGCGGCCCGACGTCACCGCGGCCCGACGTCACCGCGGCCCGACACTGGCCCAATGCCACTGTGGCCCAACACCGGCCCAATGCCACTGCGGCCCAACACCGGCCCAATGCCACTGTGGCCCAACACCGGCCCAATGCCACTGTGGCCTAACACCGGCCCAATGCCACTGTGGCCTAACACCGGCCCAATGCCACTGTGGCCCAACACCGGCCCAATGCCACTGCGGCCCAACACCGGCCCAATGCCACTGCGGCCCAACACCGGCCCAATGCCACTGCGGCCCAACACCGGCCCAATGCCACTGTGGCCTAACACCGGCCCAATGCCACCGCAGGGTGGGCCACAGGGTTGGAGGGTAACTCTGACGCAGCAGTCTCGTACCCGCGTTTCCAGCTCTGGGGGAAATTTGGTCTGGAACTGGCATATGGTGCCGCTGGAGTAATCCCTCTGGACAAAGACTTTGGCTGCGATGGCGGCTTGCTGTCGAATGTCCTGCAGGCTGTGTGTCTGGAGAGAGGAGAGGAGGGGAGAGGAGGGGAGAGGAGGAGAGAGGAGGGGAGAGAAGAGAAGAGGAGAGGAAGGGAGAGGAGGAGAGAGGAGGGGAGAGGAATTCACACCTACTGGCAAACCCGGACACACTGAGGACCAATACACAGGCGCATCGCTCAGCTTCACACAGCCAGGATGGGCTTGATCCATTACCAAACCTTCAACCACCACTTTCACCATGACTTTCCCCACACAGTGCCAGCAGCAACAAATCTGACCAATCAACGCTCTTCCAAATCAAAACGATGTAGAGAAACAGAGAGCTTTACATACGGGACTGACAGTTGTTTCAAATGGGAAACATTCATAATACTACTACTACTTATTATAATAATAATATTAATAATGATGATAATAATAATGACGATGATGATAATTATGATAATGTGTTTGCAGGCCTTTTCTATGAGGGGGGAGGGAAGACACTGGCGAAGAGTGAGTCACGGGTGAACACGGCCAAACATCACAGGGAATCTGAGTACAAAAAAGGCACAGAGACCATGAATTTCTTTGTAAACTAATCAGACAAATTATGGAGGCAACAGCATTACTTTCTTGTGACCATGTTTATGAAAGCATGTCCCTCAGTAAGAGTATTTGTTTTAAAAGTCAGTTAATGCGACCTGATGTTGTTCGTAAGGCAGCTTTGATGACCAAAAATAGCAAGTTAGCATTCACACGACATCAAAGCGCTCTGGGGAGCAAATGCAGTTAGCTCGTTAGCCAAGTTAGCAATCTTTCATGTAACAGCTTAAACTTTATTCAGGAAAAACCCCGTATGCCTGCCCAGTGTAACATTCAACTAACCCATTAGGGGAGGTCGTAATTTGTAGCGTTATAAACAACTGTCAATCAAGTACCAAATAACATTTACTTTACCTAAAGCATGCAAAAAAAAATCATAAAGCATCGCACCGGCTACATTGCTATTCAGGGTTATGATACGAAAAGCTAACATCAGTTAGCGAGACAGCTACTGTTAGTAAGACAGAACGTCGCATCCACCTGTTGAACACCTGGGCTGTCTGTTTTGTGGATGCCTGAACCTGGCAAAGTACGCGAATCTGAGACACTGCTAACCAGCTACCAGATTAAAATACATAATCATACAATACAAAAAATGTAGAGAGCTAAAGGCGGATACTTCAACAATTAGATATAAGCCAGCCTTAACCAGCGAACTGTAAGACACATCATTAGCTAGCTAGCTGGCTAGCTTCCTGATTTCTGGGTCACGAAACCTCTCAGTGAACTTTAACGTTACCAATATCAACACCAGTCACCGTTATTATAAACTCAGCAGCTCAGATGAACACTGCCTCTGATCAAATATTGACATTCGCCGATCAGAAAAAAACAAAATCAAGGTTGTATTTTCAGTGTATCCTCCCTTACCTCCGCCATGTTAAAGTCCCTCCCGCTTCCGTCTTGGCCAGTGTGCTACCCGTAAAGAAATCCTATGAGAAACTGCGTCCGCAGATAAGTTGTTCCGCGTACCAACTTGCACCCGGAGGCATTTGGAACCGGAGGAGCTGCCTCTTGTTTTCAGGCATCTGTGAGCTGCTCAAATGAAGCGCCCATCCTCCAGTGCTTGTTAGTTTCACTGTAGTCCGCTGTGGGGCTTGTGGTCTGGAAAACAGGCACCTCAGGCCTGTTGTGTGTTGGAGCATTTTATTCATGACCCCCCAGCGCTCCTGCGTGAGCGCAGAGGTTGCCGTGGTGTCACAAGCATAATATGGAATTTTGAATTCCAAAAAGCAAGGATGTAAAAACGGGGAAAGCATAACAAGTCAGCAGTGTAGCAGTGTAACAGTGTAGCAGTGTCCGTCACCCCGGAGAAGCAGCTTAGCACATAAATAGCAGCCATAGCTGACCTGAGCAGACCACTGAATGCACTGTGACACGCAGTTGCCTGTATTTTTCCCGGCCAATGGCAGGAGCATGAGAGCCTCCGTCTGTGCAGTGCACTCACAGCTGAGAAGCAGGGCGTGACGTCTCTGCTTTCTGCTGCATCCTGCAACGCTTTGTTTCATGTTTGTTTTAGGCTCGGTTTCTCTCTATTAAAGGAATCAATCAAACCGTACGGCTTCCTCCGCTGCCTCAGACCCACTGCATTGTGGTGTTAGTTAGGTACAAATGGCCTTAAAAAATCAGCCTGTATGTTACCCCCATTGAAAAGAGGACAGGGACTACGCCACAGGAAAAGACTGTGGAATTTAATTTACATCAGCCCTTTGCCCAGGGGGGCAGGGCTATGACAGAAATGATTTTCACTATTGAGTATCCAATTGGGGAGCAAATACTTTGAAGGGGCGGGGCTTTATCCAAGGCATTACAATGATTCCGCTGGTTGATCCAAAGGCACACTTGCATCTGACAAACACCCCTGGGCTTGGCTATAGGCGTCACATACAGCATACATGCCTATCACATTGGCAAAAATGGCTCCTTCTCTTGAATCTCTTCCCTCAGACTCCATTCTGAAAGTCCCCTAGTGGCCCATAATGACAGATAATAAATGCCTGATGAGCAGCTTTTGGAAGAAAGGGAGGAGGAGCTGAACAAACAAAAAGCCTGGCCCCAGGTCTGCCTGTGGGACGCAGTAACACTCCAGCCCCAGCTGAAATCTCTGCGGCTCGGGCTGAAATATCTGAGTGCTGCGTTATCCCACATCCAGCAGCTCATTAACCTCCGATTAAGGCTGCTGCTCGTAGCTGTAAATGACTGCATGTGAAAGGAGGTGGCTGTGTTTCTGTGCAGAAAACCGCTTTGAAAACTTCAACACCCACTGGCCTCAGAAAGCAGCTCTGGCAGACATTTAAAGAGGTGCATTATGTGGTCCTAAACGTCGCGAACATTTATTTTATTAGCTGTTTAATTTCCTGTTGGGAATGCTTTTTATCTGTTTGTTGCTTTTTAGTCCTTCAGCTGAGTCATTCTGTCCCATGACTACAGCCCCCCCACCCAGCCC
This sequence comes from Megalops cyprinoides, assembly GCF_013368585.1. Classification (NCBI taxonomy): domain Eukaryota; kingdom Metazoa; phylum Chordata; class Actinopteri; order Elopiformes; family Megalopidae; genus Megalops; species Megalops cyprinoides. The sequence goes on along the minus strand of NC_050587.1, from coordinate 40,911,264 downwards.
CCATCCCCCCACCCCCCCGCAGATCTCTGCAGATCTCTTCTCCTCAATGCCTGGGACACTTAAGCTGTCCCAAATACTGCACCATGTTTTGGAAATATGTCACTTTTAATACAAAGTGCAGAATTGCTTTGTTGGTAATTTGTTGGTTGAACAAATTGTAAAGGTTGTAGCAGTGAGTCTTCCTGCCTGTGCCATCAAACCCCTACAACTGAGGCAGAATGCAGCTGCATGACTTGTCTACAATCTCCCTAGATGTGGTCAAGTTACTTCCCTCTTCACCTTGCTTCATTGGCTTCCTGTTATCACTTGCATCAGGTTCAAAACCTTGGTGCTGGCATACAGGACAGTGAACGGAAAAGCCCCTTCATACCTATGATCAGTCTTCAAACACTGTGTTCCATCAAGATCTCAACGCTCTGCAACTATGGGGCAGCTGACTGCCCTGACCCGACGGGGGCGCTCCCCTCAGAGGGGTCGCACAACTTAACTTGTGGTTGGGCTTGAACAGTGTTATGCTCACACTCACTGTTTTGGGAGTGTTGTTAACCTGGTCTGACACTGTTGCTCGGTTAAATTGAACGGATACATTTAAGTTCTTTTGTGCTGGCAGTTGCTCTGGATAACAGCGTCTGCTAAATACATGTAATATAATGTAAAGTAATGGTAATTACCTATTGTGTGCATTCATCTACACTGTGTCTACTGTGATAGGATCTGGGGGCGGTGTCTTGGCCGCAGCCTTGGCAATGGTTGAGTACTGGATATGGAATTTGCGCTGGACCATCTTTTTTAAACTTGAGGGTGTTTGTGATTGAGCAGAACTTGTATTTAGGGTGTTTTCTGTGTTTCTGCAACAGCTGTCTGCATGCCTTCAAATGCCTAATCAAGTGGACCTCATATTCCATTGATGAAAAACAACCACATTTATTGCTTCCCTCTGTTTCCCCACTGAAATGTTTCAGTTCAGAGGAAACATGCTGAGGCAGAAGAGACATGAAAGGCTTGTGCTAACCACACGGAGGGGAATGAGGAGGGTGTTTACTTCTCCAAACCACCTCCACTCAAACAGGCCAAATTTCAAACAGCTTTCCTGGCCTCTGTGTGTCCTCAGAGTCCTTTAGGAATGGATTCAGATCTCATGTTTACTGTGGTCAGAAAATACAAAAAAACATTTCTCTCTCTTACGAAATGTTTTCATTTTTTAACTCATACAACATGCATTATTGCCAAACATCATTCCTAGAAATATCTGTCTTAAGAGTCACCAGCACCCAGCTGAAGCAGAATTCTCTGTCAGTCTCATTGTCATATCTCTGTATGTCTCATGGCTAGGAAGACAGACAATGATGAACTGCAAAGGCATCACAGATATTCTCGCACTGATCAGTGTGATAGATGCTTTTGCATTTTCCAACATGATGCATGGATGTGCTGAGTTCAGGGACTTTCTGTGCCTGGATGTGTATTTTGATACACTTATGAAGACATCATTGGGCAAGTCATATCTCAAGGAAGACTGTTTTCTGAGCTATTCGTCAACCGTGGCACCAAAAGAAACTGTATAATCAGACGGTCTAGTCCCAGCTCTACAGTGGGAATGAGGGTATAATGGGGTATAATGAGCCAGTCTGGTTCCAGCTCTATAGTCAAAACAAAGTTTAAGAGGAGCCTAGTTAGAGCTGCATCAGTCTTTAGTTGGTCTTGGTCTTTAGTTTGTGTTTGTGTTAAAATGTTACATGTTTTAAGGCCCCTCTGTCTTCAGTCCAATTGAGATCTCTCAATAGCAAATCACATTTCATCAATAGCATCCAAAGTCTTCTTGTAATTGAGACTGTCTTATCAGCCAGCCATTGGTTAGCAGGCCAGACCTGCCCAATCAGAGGTGCAGTAATTACAGGTGGGGCTGCTGCTGGGGGCATGTTTTGGGAGCAGGTGGTGCCTGTGCTCAAGGGTGGGTTTCCTTGTGGGGTTTTTTTTTTTTGAATAAATGATTTGATTCTATTTTGGTAAGTTTCTTCTGTTCATTTTTGTCAGAGGCATCAGCCAGTTTCCCCACAGTCTTATTTAGGAAGTTACCCATAAATAATTATGAATTTCCATGCAGTGGGTGAAGGACAGAAGAGCAAATGATTTTGGAGGGAAAACGCCAGCTTGTCTGGTTTCTGTGTAGCCTGGGATGAGATTGATCACTATGCACTGGCCCCACGATACAGCAGTTTTTTTCTAGGGGCCACTGTGGATATCTATTGGCCTTAGTATTGATGGCACAAGAAAAACTAAACTCCAGCAGAGATGTGGAGGTCTAACGGGATGCAGCATGTTGGTGAGTGATTGCTGTAGGCGCTCTTGGCTACGCCTTGAGAGAGAAAAGCCAACGGCTTGTTTGTTTTGCCATTTTTCTCCCCCTTTATAAATCATGCTGACACTTCTGGCTAGGAAGAGATGGCAGGCTGCAGTGGAGGCCCAGGGGGACCACTGAGATCCGGGACTGAGGTTTTGGCGGACAGGGATCGCCCGCTGAGTTTGGGACTCCAGAGATTCTCCGTGTGTCTGTCTGAAGCCAGGGTCTCCGCACCGCTGGCGAGACGTTCCGTGGTTTGGCGCGCAGAGCTCAATTAATTAGAGACCATGTGCTGGTTGAAATTTTTCGTTCAGAGATCATCTGGGATATACATCTTAAATTAATTAAAAAGTCCGGTCCCGAAATATTCATCCCATTCTTTAAAAAGTGTTATTTTTGCTGGACATATGTTTTCAGGTGGGAAACGATATGTCGACGGGGCTTCTCCTCTAAATGCTGAATATTAGACCTATACATTATTAAACTCCTGCAAAATACACGATTAACTTCAAAACTACCACACGGTTAAATCCCATGTGATGTGGCATTTCTACAATCGTAATTTTCGATAGAACCTACCGCACCAGTTGATATAAACACGGCTTACGTTGTCACTACATAAATGTGCATCGAGAAAAGTTTCACTTTAAACTGTCACACGACTTGAGCCCAGATCGCACGTCATCAGAGATGATCAGACTTGTCAGACAACAATGGAAACAGACGTAAACCCAGTATAGATACTAAGTCTCATCGAATAGGCGAACTAAGGCAATTGAACCGTATTCTTCATGAAGATGAATTCGTCAGTAGCGCACTACCCTCGCTTCATAACTACATTTGTTTCTTTAGGTTTTACTCTATTACTTTGTATTATTCTTTCGCAGTTATGTGGATTTTTCTAGTGATATTGAAACAATAATCTGTAATTACAGGGTTACGCAACTAACATCTGTCTAACTCTATAGTCATTGGTCAATTAGACTCATGCCAAGTACACTCGTGTGAAGAAATCTACACTAGTAGGCTACACTCGTGAGAAAAAATCTAATGTTTTTTAAATTTACGGTTTGTATTTAAAGACGAACAAGAATATTCTTGCGTCTCTCATTAACTTAAAGTAATGCAAACTATAAATATTGTTTAAGCGCAGGCCTTTTGTTGGTGAGTGATTGATTGAAATTCTCCGAAAAAAAAAACTTTTTTACACCCACACATTTCATTGTCGCAAATCAACAACATAAACTATTTTTGTGTCTGTTCAGTGTCGGTTTACTGACACGCCAGCCGCTGGTTTCTCCCTCCCGCTGCAGATTTACAATAAGTAACTCGTCTTCCAAGAGCTCATGATTTATACGGGCTGGAATGCAGAGGAGCGAAGCAGCCGCAACTTCGGGGAAGAGGCAGACGCGGGAGTCCAGGTAATTGTTCCAGTCCTTTGACATGCGTTATCACCCAGAACTGTATCAAATTGGTGGAAAAAAAAACCCTTGTCAGAAAAATGCAAACCTTGCCTGGGGGCGCCGCTATTACCGATTGGGTAATTGAGCATTTTGATTGACACAAATGCCAAAAAGACGCAGACGCTCTCTGATTGGCCGGATCGGTCTTCACAGTCTCCTCGTGTTCGCGGACTCGGTCAGTGTGCGCAGTTGCGATGTCGTCACCTCGTCGGGCGGAGGACCGAGTCAGTTGAAACAGCGCAGAACTGGGCGTCTGCGGCGCACAGACAGCGCTCCGAGCAGCGGCGCGACAGCAGCTCCTCCCTCGTGTTGCGCGACTGCTAACGGCTCAGCACCAGGCTCGGACACGGTCCCGCGTTCCCGTCTACTCTCCACAGCCTGCTCCCTTCAGCTGTACTTTTGCGCTGTAGACTTTTCTCCCACAGAGACTATGAAGTTGTGCTTTTTCTCCTCGTGGTTCTGGAGACCCATGTCCTTGGCTCTGGCGCTGGTCCTGGTGTCTGCCTTCAGCAGGGCGTCTGAGTACGAGTACCTGGGCTGGCGTTCGGGGCAGGTGAGTGGCGGGCGCAGCTACGGCAAGCCCCTGCAGTGCCTGGACATCCCGGAGGACCTGAAGCTGTGTCACAGTGTGGGCTACGGCCAGATGCTGCTGCCCAACCTGCTGGAGCACGAGACCATGGCGGAGGTGCGGCAACAGGCGGGCAGCTGGGTGCCGCTGGTGCACAAGGGCTGCCACCCGGGCACGCAGGTGCTGCTGTGCTCACTCTTTGCCCCCGTGTGCCTGGACCGGCCCCTGCCTCCCTGCCGCTGGCTGTGTGAGGCTGTGAGGGAGGGCTGTGCCCCCATCATGGAGGCCTTCGGCTTCCCCTGGCCCGAAATGCTTGCCTGTGACAAGTTCCCCCAGGACGACGTCTGCATCGCCATGACCAACGCCAGCACCACCCAGCCCACCCAGCTCTCAGGTGAGCCTGCTTCCCTCCTCCCTCTCTTATTCACCTCTCTTTCTCTCTATCACCTCTCTCTGTCTCCCCTCCTTTGCACTCTCTCCTCTCTCTCCCCTCTCCTCTTTCTCTGTCTCCTCTCTCTCTCCTTTCTCTCTCTCTCTGTAAGCTCTTTCTCTCCTCTCTCTTCTCTGTCTAAGTCGACGTGTTGCAGCTTTTGAAACATGCACAAAGCATTTGTGAAAGTGTAGCTTGTTGCTGTTATAAAAAAGGAATAATATGTGAGTGATAGTTAATGTAAATCAGTAAAACTGTTAAATGGCATCCTTTCAAACTGAATAACAGCTCATACAGTTATACCCAAGTATGAACTGATCTGCGAGCATTACAATCAGGTTTAAATCATTTGAAAAATCTTTGAAGATGCTTCCACCTCATTAGTTTGTACTGTAAGATGCCAGAACAAACTGTGTATTTACAGGTAGCTATTTCTAATTTTCAGATTTTCAGATGTTTTTACATTTGTAAAAGTTGCCAAGCAACAGAAAAGTAGTGGTTTGAAAAAAGAAAAAAGATAAAGTGAAAAAATCAGCAAGTGACATCATCAGCAAGACTTGAATAACCTCATTTTACAGCAGGGTTTCCATAACAACCAGCCTACCCCTCTCCCCAGCAGAGAAACTGCTACAATTACAACCAATCAGAGGGTCCCCAGCCTTGGCCACCCCCCCACACCCACACACACACCACACACACACACACACACACACACACACACACACACACACACGCTTTCAGTAGTTTGGGTGATTGGCACCTGGGTGTGACCCACCTCTTCCCGCGGCTGGCTCCTGAAGGCAGTCTCAGGAGCCGAGGTTTGAGAGGAGTGCGAGAGGCGTGTGTTTCCAAGGCTGTGATCGCATAACCAAACCTGCCATTAACGCCATTCTGTGGATTCTCCATGACAAACCGATATTCTGTCACTGTGTAGAGACGACAGCAGTCATTTCAGCAGTTTCAGCTCAGAGCTGCTTGTCGCCCATCACACCTGACTGCCACGCATTGTGAGAGAGATCACAGGTGGGTTAGTGCAGTGGATGTAGGTGTGCTGTAAGACTGAGGAAGGGGCACTTGCTTGGAGTTGATCCCCACAGAGAGAGGTTGGCACACAATGTGGCTGCTGTGTCAGTCTGTCTGTCCATCGGTCCTGTCCATCCACAGTGTCCCCCTCTCCTGGCCTGGTGCCTCGTGACTCTGATCTTATGCTGATTAATGAGCCCTGTTGGAAGGTGTCAGGCGGCGCCTAAGGGTTTCCTGTGTTCCCCACAGCATGCAGGTTTAACGGCTGTTTCAGGCCCCTGCAGCGGCTCGTTCCGCTGCGGTATTGCATGTCACGCAGTAACAGCGGAACTGTGCAGCGCAGCCGCAGAAACCAGGAGCAGCGCATGCAAACATACCGCACCCCGCCGGACACACCTCGCAATCTCACGCTCATCTCTGCACTGCTATCCCAGAACGCACTGCTCAGCTCTGTGATCGGGTGGGGCACAGAGGCCTAATTATGGGCCCTTTAAACTCAGCACAAACCCGAAACCTTTTGTTCTGGGTGTTATTTTTGTTGTGGTTGTAGCCCTGCTTGCTGTGTGACTGCAGTGTGTGTGTGTCAGACGTGTGTGTGTGTGTGTGTGTGTGTGTGTGTGTGAGCTCCCAGCTTCGCAGGGCGTCCCTCGGGGGAACACCAGGCTGAAACTGCGAGGCGCAGCAGAGCACAGTAAATGACAGAGAGTTTCCATGCCGTCGTCAAGCAAACACACCTACAGTAACAACAATAATACGTATGATTAATAAATCCTGAGCAGTATCGGGTAATGCACATAATTATTATCATAAGCTGCTTTGTATGTATAGAACTGATTCCAGAAATGAAGGTAAGACAAAGATAATTATTTTAACACAGAGAAGATTACAATTAAAACACCAGTTACAATGCTCATAAAATAAGTAATAAAATAGTAAGAACAGACGCTGTTATGAAATAAGAAGATGGTGATAAAGTGAAACAGCCATAGAAGCCTAAAGCAGGGCAGACCAGCACTCTGCTCGAACCCGAGACCGCCGCTCTCCTCTACCCACAGCCTCCTCCTGTCTCCCCTGCAGGCCCCACCTCCGTCTGCCCCCCATGTGACAACGAGATGAAAACAGAGGCCATCCTGGAGCACAGGTGTGCGAGCGAGTTTGGTAGGTACAGCCGGGAGCTGTCTCTCCTGGGGGGGTCGTCCCTTCATCGGTCACAGGACACTGTGAAGGGACGCAGGATAGCACACTCCCTCTGCTCTGGCAGCCAACCCATATTTATTCACATAGAATTTAGGTGCTCCGTGATTCCAGGTGTCTGTTTTTATGTGCTATCCTTCATAAGCCATCCCAGGCCTCCTCTGAGGGGGAAAATTTTCAAATCGATTCTCATGTGAGGTAGGTTTGGCAAGAAATCAGAACCTCCCGGTTTGCCCGTGTGTCTGAATTTTTCCGCCCTCGGATGCTGAGACGTACTTTTGGATGAAGAGAACTTTGGCTGAATGAAAAAGAGGCTCAATAGTCAGAATGAGAGAAACATGCAAAAGCGAGACCCAAATTACAGAGCAACTGTGTCATCTCCACAGACAAGGCCATGTCATGATCAAATTAACCAAAAGCAATCATTTTTTTATTTTAAGACTTCCTCTGGACTAGTTAAATGTGATTGTGGGAGAACATACAGATGTCTTTGATTACAGAAGAATTTATTAGTCTGACATGATTTAAGGCATTTTGGCACAAAGCAACGTGGCAAATTCTGCCTGTACTCTACAGGTTTGGAGGGACGGGTTGGCTGAGGAAAGCGAGGCGTACCTTTCTGTGCTGTTAGGGGCAGGGGCGGATACATCTCTGCCAGAAATCCTTTTGGCTGTCACCTGTCAATGAACAGTATAATTTCTTTGATTACCTAGAAAAGTAGGCAATAAAACCAGTTCCTGTAAGAGTGGTGTAAGAGTATTTATGAGCTCCCAAAAGTAACAGCGGTCTGCCATGTCGTCTTTCTGTTGTAACTACTATCACTATTCACAATGGCACCAACAATAAGCATAAACTATGAGAAATCAATGAACATGTTTTGTGCAGGCAACTAGGAAAGTGATGCAATGAGGTAGTCAAGACTTATGACAAGAATGATTTTAAATGTGGCTGAAAGTTTCACCGTCTGGACAGGTTTACTCACTGAGAGAACACCTTTTCCCCTGTAAAATCAGGATGCAGGGGTACAACCTGCAGTGTCTCCACCTGTGCGGCCCGCAGGAATGATTTTCTATAGATGCCTTGTATGCATTTAGTTATTTACATCAATTTTCATTTTTCATTTTTTTAATCAGTTTTGGCTGAGTTCAACAAAAATCTTTGAAAAGAAAAAAAAACAGCTTTTTATTATTCATAGCTTTTTGGATGGAAAAATGATGCTTAAATGCATGATTTTTTTATTTTGGTGTGGGATGCCAAGTTAGCAAAATTAATTCCTTGTTGTTGCATTGGTTGGTTTACAAGGAGTCCATGGTGTTTTAGAGAAACTTGTGGGTGTGGTTTTTAGGAAAGTAATTAAGAGATCAGATACATTAATTTTGTATTCATGTTGCTGGAAACAGTTTGGCCATGAATCAAGAAAACACCCAAACAACTACAACACACAAGAGAAAACAGAATTAAAATTCAAACGCATGACTGGGTTTCAGTGTTTGACGAGCACAGACCTGATCTACACAACTCAGCAACGAAAACAACCAGGAACAATAATCAAGCAAGAAGCTGCTAAAGCAGGGATTACAGCTGGTGCGTCTGACACTGCAGACTCTGGGAAAATCTGGGCTTCCTGAGATCATTAGCAGTAAATGAGGTGTTGCTGTAGTTTGGGGTTTGGCTGTTGATGGTTAGTTTGCATGGCTGTGGTCTGGTGTCATGTGGGTGTGTGTGGCAGGGCGGTCTCTCCGGAGCGGGCGTGGCACTGTGCCAGGGTGCGGGCCACCCAGCCGGTCATCAGAGCGTAGCGGGAGGCAGTGTGTCACCATGCAGCGACGTGATTTCAGTGCATCGACTCCAGCCTCTGGAGGATTGATGCATAGACCCTGCACCACCATTACATACAGACGCTCTTATCCAAATGCAACTTACACAGGTTACAGTTTTATCCATTAATACAGCTGGATATTCACTCAGGTAATTCTGGGTTAAGAACCTTGCCCAAGGGCACAGCAGCAGTGTCCCAGCGGGGGACTGAAAACACAAAATGGGAAACAAATTGAGAAAAATAGGAAACCGTGGATAGTTGGAATCCTCAGATGGTACACCTGTGGCTGGAACTGGATTGATGTTCAGTCATTATGAGGCTGAAGGATTGAGCTCTGTGTGTCGTGACATCAGATTCTAATGCTGTTTGTTTTTTGGGAAAAGCTGTGAGTGTATGTGAGGCAAGCATCCTGCACTCAGAAAGGTGTGGAGGCAGAGCTGTCCTCTCTCACATCTGCAAAGTAGGTTCTGCAGCAGAGCCGAGGAGTGAGTCAGGCCTGGGAAAGCCCTCTGAGAAAAGCTTCCTTTAAGACCTCCTTCGGTGTTATTTACTGACTATCAGATGAGGCCCGAGACAGCTGTTTTTCCAAAGAAAACATACAGCCAAAACTCTGTGTTCAGCGCTCAGTTAAAAAAGTTCTGCAGGACAGAAATTCTACCAGCAAAATTATTTATGTTTGCTGAAGTTCCCTTTCTGACACAGAACACATTCATCCAATCAAATGTTTGGAAACGAAAGGAGTTTGTGCTGCATGCCCACCGGCGGCCTGTGCAGAGGAGCTGAGCCTTTCTGTGCTTTCGCTGGCTGATAACTGATCCATACAGGAGAGGTGAATTAAAAACCATTTGCCATGACATTATCATCAAAGCCTTTGCCTTTGATTAGCCTACATTTACATGCTATCCAGGTACACAGTATATATTTCAGTGAAGCTGTTCAGTTCAACCTCCTCATTATGGAATCAGGCCTGCAGTCTTTGCCTGAAAACCCGCAGCTCCCTCAGGACTGCCCCCTACTGACAGTCCTCAGCACTGCTCCCTGCTGTTGGCCCTCCGTACTGTCCCCTACTGACTGCACCCCACTGACAGCCCTCAGTACTGCCCCCCACTGACCCCCCTCAGTACTGCCCCCCGCTGACGGCCCCCAGTACTGCCCCCTGCTAATGGCCCCCTTCTGCCCCTCTGATGTTTCAGTCATCAAGGCGAAGGTGAAGGAGGCTCGGCAGCAGGGCTCTGACCGCCAGGTGACTCTTGAGAGGAAGAGGAGGCTGATGAACCGCGGCGCGCTGAAGAAGAAGGACCTGAAGAAGCTGGTTCTTTACCTGAAAAACGGCGCTGACTGCCCTTGCCAGCAGCTGGAGCAGCTGGGCAAGACCTACCTGATCATGGGCCGCAAGGTGGACGAGCAGTACCTGCTGACCGGCATCCACAGCTGGGACACCTCCAGCGCGGAGTTCCGCAAGGCCCTGAGGATGCTGAAGAGGCACACCTGCCCAGGGTTCGAGGCTGTCTTCAAATGATCACATCTCAAGATGCCTAAGAACTTGAAAAAAGTATCTTTCTTTACTCTGTCATTAAAAAAGAAAAATACATATACATACAGTTGTACAAATATGCATATTGGATCCTTGTAGTGAATGTCTCTGATGATTGATAGAATTGCTTTTCCTTTACTTTTGATTAATGCGATCTGCAGCTGTGACTGTGTCCCACCTGACGCACCTGTGCGGATGCTTCTCTTGGGTATCCATGGAAACCTGTTCCGGCAGGTTCTGCCTGTGACTGTGTTCCTTCAGACAGCTGCCAAGCTCACAGGCCAGGCAGCATATTTTCCCTTCACCACATTTAGCAGATGTTCTCATCCAGAGCGGCTTACACACGGCACAGTTTTCACGTTATCCATTTACACAGTTGGATATTTAACTTTAGAAATTCTGGGTTTAGTACGTTGCCCAAGGGTACAGCAGCAGTGCCCCAGTGGGGAATCGAACCTGTATCCTTTCGGTTATGAGTCCTGTTCTTCACAACTATGCCACACTGCTGAAACACATTCAGGTTCATATCTAAGCGTACTGCCCGATCCTGATTCCTTCCAGGCTCTGTTGCTTTCTGTCATACTCAGAAACCTCACACAGATTACAAAAGCAATGTCTGGCAGTACCCCTGCCTTATTTCATATAGTTTCACACAATTTAGTATGTCCATCCAGGAATAAGCAGACATTAATGCAGTTATGAATTTCTGTCACAGATGTCATTTATGCGGTGTGTAACACAGCAGTGGGTTGGTGTGTGCTTGCAGGTGGGGTGTGTTTCACTCGATGCCTCCTGTGAGAGGCAACTGAACAGCATAGTCATGGCTTTCCTTTAAAAATTTGCTGTCCTTTGTCTGGGCTGGATTTAGGAATTTTCTGAGTTTGTTTTAAATTAAGTGGCAACATAACTGTTGTGAAATAATGTCAATTTTTAAATGTCAAGTTTAATGTCAAGTTTAAACATGCACCAAGTTCTGTTTGTGCCACATTCTTTACTTACCTGTTTTACTCAGGTAAGGTCAGGCTATTAAATGTTTAACAATATTCCCAGATGCTGCCATTTGCCATCATTCTCCTGGTTCTGACCCAGAGCCTAGAGTACATGGGACGTTTTGATTTATTTCAATCACAGAGCACCCCAAAACACCAACCTTTCAGAAATAAAATGGAATAAACCCATCATGTCCCACCTCACCCACCTCACCCCACCACACCCCACCTCACCCCACCTCACCCCACCACACCCCACCGCGCCCCACCGCACCCCACCTCACCCCACCACACCCCACCACGCCACCTTTATTTCTGTATTCCTCAGATAAATGGTATATTTTAAACTACACCATCTCTAGATTGGATTGCATAGATTGGATGATGAAGATTTTGATTGGGCCATCTGCTGACAACAAGCTTTTTAGCAAACATTTTTAAGCTATATCATTTTGTCACACTATTTGATGGTGAAGTAAATCACCTTTACACCAGTATCAATGTTTAAGAGGCAGGTTACTGTAATAATTACCACAATAACCTCAGAGTCTACAGAGATACAACCAAATGCAATTCTTAAGTCAGTCAATGAAAAACAGCTTGGAATGTCTTCTACTGCTCTCTGCCCATATTCTTCAGTGTGAATCAGACAAACAAGTCTTTCATTTTCATATTAATTATGGCCAGTAATGTCCTCAATGTCCTTCCTTTCTGTGCAAAAATAAATATGTTAAAGCTACATGAACTGAGCAAAGAAAAACAAAGGCTGATATCGCATCGCCCTTGCCAAGTATCTCCTGAAAAAGAATCCAGCACTGGCCTAGACCACTGGAAGAGAAGCAATATTCATAAATGTTTTTGGAGTGTCCTCAGGTCACCTCCTCTCTGGCAGAATGGCTGCCAAAAACACTATGATCCCATTTAGTGTCTATTTAAAATAGACGGAATGCATATTATAGCAAGTAATACCTTCATATAATTAATAAATTGGCAAATAATTTAGAATATAAATGTAGAGCTGGGTTGTGTTCAGACTATGATTCATTCCTGCTTTGTGGTGAGCGGACAGGGCTCCAGCTGTCACTGGACATGCTGGTTATGGTAATGTAAGTATGTGGATCTTCAGATAGCTGTCTGGCTAGCAGCGTTTTTCCACATGGTGTCTGTAACATTCCGGGTTTCCAGTGTTATCCTATGAGCAAGACGGCCTTCTAGGCCCAACATGCCATATTGTCATGGTGACAGTCTGTCAGTCTGGCTGAACCAATGGCTGGTAGTCCAGCCAGCTCTGTACATCAGCGGAGGAAATGTGAGCATAGCAGGGGACTAGCTATGCCACTTTTTAGGAAGCACTAGTTACAGCAAAATCCTGTCAAAATCCTGTCAAAATCTGGCATTGGCTGGCATCTGGGAATTTGCTTGGACTTTCTTAATGAAGAAACCATTTTCTTTCAGTTCTTTTCTATTCTAGAGTTCACAGTCACAGACCTGAAATGAGTTAGATCTCAAATTGTTATTTTTTTTTCCCCCAGAAAAGCCACCCCCTCTTATTATAACACAGATTTCTCTGTCCATCAATCACAATTTGCCCTTAGCCCTGCCACCTCAGTCATAGCTGTATATAGCGTGCAAGCTTCACACTGAATACTCCAAAGCATTTCGATGCTCATAATTAACAGGGTGGACAGAGGCTCGCTGTTCCTGAACCTGGTAGTTTTTTTTATAAGTGCTTTTTACCAAAAAAGATAAACACCATGATGTGATATTATGTCTGTTCGCCCATTTTATTTTCTCAGCAGCAAAGTCTTCAGCTTTGTGCAGAGTGGTGCTTCCTCCGTGGCTCGGAGGTGGGCTGCCCGATCGCAGAATTCTCTGCTCATTTAGCACGACCTGACAGCAAATACAGTTTACCTGTAACATAACTACAACATGGGCTTTATTCCAGATGCTGTCCCATTCGTGAAATTACAGTGAACATTAATTACGTCATAGCAATTCTCCTTTAATGGAGGGGAAACATTAAAAAGACAAGATTATGAAGGTTGTAATACAGGGAATCTCAGAATGTAACGGTTACAACGCCAGTTTGTCTGTTGAAACTTATGTCAATAAAGCACCTTTTTTCTATAGCGAATGCTCTGCCTTTTCTTAAGTTCTCTTTGAGTATATCATGAAAAGATAAAATGTTACGCACTCCCCTCCACTGACAGTATGTGGTATTACAACTCTCTAAACAGGAACTCGTAAGTCGTTCCCTGGAACCACATGCTCTCATTCGTGAAGCGGCCAGACAGCTTCCCCGTTCGTTGCTTACGGTTTTTCTAGCCCTAGTGGTAGACAACATGTTGCGGTTTTAACTTCGCAGCCAGAAAACCTGAAGGTTGCATTAATTTCACTGAAAAATTACGATTTCACATTTGATACAATGCAATCGTCTTTACCACCAAGTTGTTCATATATCTTGAGCTGTCACTATTTGATGTAGTGTAGTTAAAATACCGTAGTAGAACTTAGCCTACGTATACTCAGCAATTAACTACATATGATTCAGAACTAACAGGAATCCAGTGAGTCAGAAAATATCTCTACAATTGTCTTATAGATGCATAACTTGCCATCTGTTTCTAGTATTAGCCATCTTGTGTTACCGTTGATATGGTCATTCCATAAATTTTGTGAACCAGAACGGACCAGCAGTACTATATTCTTCGGTAATTATATTTACTGTCCAGAAGAGGGCAGTATCTCTCTCTCACTCTCAATGTAGTGACATAAAGCTCACAGCAATTCGGAGGTAGATACGTACGTACAATTCATTCATGTGTATTCTATTAAAAAGGTTGCAGTGATTTCAATGAAAATTGCGACTTCCAGTTTAATTCAATGCAACAGCCTTTACCAATAATCTGCTGGTGTATCCTGTGCTGTGTGGTTGAAAGGTCTACAGTTAAAATCTATCAGTAGAATTTAGGTATAGTCAGCAATGAGCTACATGTGATCCAGAACTAACAGGAATCCAGTGACTCATTAAACAACCTGATCCTGGATATTAATCTGTAAGACCACCTGTCTTACAGATGCTTAACTTGCCATCTGTACCACCACACCCAAACACACACTACTACACTCCCACACCCAAACACACTACTACACTATCACACCCAAACACACACCATTACACCACCACACCCAAACACACACTACTACACTACCACATCCAAACATACACTACTACACTAGCACACACAAACACACTACTACACTATCACACCCAAACACACACCGTTACACCACCACACACAAACACACACTACAACGCTACCACACCCAAACACACTACTACACTATCACACCCAAACACACTACTACACTATCACACCCAAACACACTACTACACTAGCACACACAGCACTCCTGGGAGGTAAGCAGCACACTCACAGTCCTGAGCATAAAACTGCTCTTTCCTGAAACGAAGTGGCTTTGCGGTGGATTTGAATTAATTTTCCATAGAGAGGGAGAGAAAATGAGGGAGAAAGCGGGCAAGTGAATGAGAGCATCATTACAGAAAATAGGCCAGGACCAGAAGCTCTTAGGCGATTCAGATGAAAATGGCAGAAGAGATTGCAGGGATACAAAAGAGCCTATTTTTACAGCCAAAATTTTCTCTCAAGAACATTTTGCTATTTTGTCAAACCCTGCAGGGCCAATACAGCCCCTACTTTTCAGGAGAATACAGAGGCATGCAAGGAGGCAGAGGTGCATGATGGGAAGACCTGTAAAACCACATTCACGGTTTGGGATCTGGGGCTGCTGGGACAGGATGGTGTGTGTGTGTGCGTGTGTGCGTGTGTGTGCGTGTGTGCATGCGTGCGTGCGTGTGTGTGCGTGTGTGTGCGTGCGTGTGCGTGCGTGTGTGAGTGTGCATGTGTGCGTGTGTGTGTGTGTGCGTGTGTGTGTGTGTGTGTGCGTATGTGTGCGTGTGTGTGCGTGTATGTGTGTGTGTGTGTGTGTGTGTGTGTGTGTGAGTATGTGTGCGTGTGTGTGCGTGTGTGTGTGTGTGTGTGTGATGTTCCTCAGAAACAGGCTGCATGGGCTGAGCTGGATTGGGCCTCTTATCAGACATCACAGGAAAGTTCCAACACTCTGCCCCTCTGCCCCTCACTACTGCCCCTCTGCCTCACACTACTGCCCCTCACTACTGCCCCTCTGCCCCTCAGTACTGCCCCTCTGCCCCTCACTATTGCCCCACTGCTCCACCCTACTGCCCCTCTGTCCCTCTGCCCCACCCTACTGCCCCTCTGCCCCTCACTACTGCCCCTCTCCTCTGCATGGGGCAGTAAAGGCCGGGGGTTTGAGTCCCTGCTGTGAAGCAGGTGCTGTTCAGTGCAGAGGCCCATGGATGCATCTGTGATTCAGCAGAAATGAGTGGAAATGAAGCGTCTCTGGAGGAGCGTTTTGGATGCTGACACACCGGAAGGGTTCTGGTTACAATCAATGGCAAATCAGACAAACATACTTCATTTTAGTTATCGTGAGAGGTGTCGGTATAGGAACGGTGCGCATGCTGTAGAGGCTATCGATTTTAACTTGATTTTTTTTTCTTTCAAATATCCCAAAATCCCATGGGTTTGTTGGAGTCGCTGAGTCTGTCTCAACTTTGCACACCCCTCTCGTCTAACACGGTCAGCTCGAAGACCCAAATCGGGCACAAACTATTTAAATTACATTTCAAATATGTAGCCATTAACATCGGGTTTATACATATAAACATGGAGGCACCATCTCAGAATGCTCTTTGCGTAAGTAATATCATCAAATATTAGAGCGCTTCCAGGTATTTAATTTCTCCTGCAGTTTAATTTCATTATATTTGCTCGTGTTGTCTCTAGCTCATGATGCTATCCGAGGACTGTAGAGAGTTTTTTTCATTATACAATTGGCGTAGGTTGAAGCGCTTGCTGTATGACCCAGAAACCTCACAGCACGTTGCTAGTGCGCATATGTATCTACTGGGTGTATATCTATATTTAGCCTATCTTTTGATATCGATCCATTTCTTTATTTCCAATACACACAGTTCTTGAACTTTCTGTGTGAACCATTAAGAGGATAAACGAAACGGTCTGTGTATTTATCGTGGTCTTAATTAGTTTTCCACTGTTTCCAGCTATGATGCACCGCGTTTAGGCAGCTAGTGAGATACACAACAGCTGGTGAGTTCGCCTACTACTGCGACTACTACAGCCAGGCGGCCAATGAGACGCAGGCGGGGCGGAGAGCGTCAGCGGCGCTGCTGCAGGGCTGGGCTACGCGTTTCAGTGTTACACACGCAGCAAGCGTCGGGCATCATCTGCGTGGTCAACGGAATACAGACTTTCCTTTGAAGTTCAGCGAAAACTAACGGTGTTCCCCACGCACTTTCAGCAATTACAGGTACGTTCGGCGATGCGTTCACTCACGGGGCAAAAAGTTAATATTCACGTAGCGTGACGATTTTTTTTTGTTATCGCGGAGATGCTTTAGACCAAGGTAACGCTGAATAGCGCTCGCAGTTGCTATTCAGAAACTGCTTACTCTTGATGTAGCTGAGATTGGTCTTCCTCTGTCAGGGGGAAGTAAACTTTACAGAGACATGTGTGGTGTGAGTAGGAAAGTATTTTTGCACGGTCTGTATCCCAGCAAAGACTGCGATGCACGCTGACCTCGAAACTTCGCGGTTTCAGTGCGGAGCTGGAGGGGCAGCTTTGAACATGTGTGACTGGAATCGCTCATACTGAAAGGGTGGTGTTGGATTGGAGTTTATACAGGAAGGGTGGTGTTGGAGTGCAGTCACCGCTGGAATGACACCAATGCTGATGACCGCAACCTGCGCTTTGAGGAGTTTGAATGTCGTTATATAGCAATCATTAGTTTAGGTTCAAGTAAGCTATGAAAGGGGAAGTGGTGTGTCGCCTGCGCGGCTGGGATTGCACTCCATGCGGAGTGAGCACGGTGTTAGGACAAGCTGAAGCTGAACAGTGTGCAGTGTCTTTTTGTATTGTAATGTACACTTAATCACGCACAAAACCAAACAGCATGGCTTGGAACATTTGGCATGCTTGCTGTAGTGTTATTCTGTTATATTACAGCAACGTCACATATACGTTGTTAAATAAGTGAGAACTGTTTTTGGTGTGATTTTCTGAATTGTTTTTGGTGTGATTTTCTGAATTCCCTGCATACTCTGCCGATGGACAGCATCGGCACACAGAAGGTTCTGAAATCGGGAGCTCCTTTGAGTTTCTGTGGCAACAGGGCAGCTCGTGCACGCTAAAGAACCTCACCGCGTGCGTGGAAGCTGCTTGATCACTTCTGGTTATTATGCCGATGTCGCCTGTTTTCCAGTAATGACACCTTTCGGTCTTGCAGTGCGGTTGGCTTAGCAGTAATGTTGAGTCTAAATCCGCGGAACACACTCCTTTCATGTTAAAAACCTAAGTTTATTCTGATTTTATTTCTATTCGAAAATTGGACTCCACCACAAAGACAGCGCGAGATGAGTCACCCTGCACAAGATCACATTTTTCCGCTGTGCAAGTGGAGACCTTATTGCGTTTTCCTGGAATAAATAAGATATAAATCAGACATTCCCTGGTTTGATTAATGCGCAGAAGAGGGGGCGGCTATATGGGCGCATTTCCCCTATAACTCCCTTACCTTTTGTTGGTGGAAGATTGCCTGTAACGGTCTTTAGTGTACTGCCTCCATAGATGAATTGTCCCTAGTTTATTGCATGCCTTACCCGTTCTCTTGGCTCTTTGAGAACAGTTTCATGGGCCACAGGCATATTAACCCTGTATGGTACCACTTGCTGCAAGGCCATCGTCTGAAAGGCAGCACATTTCAGTGGTTATCCAGCCTCATCACATTACCACACATCACAGGTTAGCCCTGGATCGAGAATTTGGCCTCCAAAACATTTAACTGCACATGTTATTTTAACAATACAAACATGGCAGATTGCAGTCATAACCAGTCTTTATTGTCTCACATATTTATATGTGAGGGCAGTGAGTGTATTTTATAAAGAGCTGATAATGAAGTCAGCCGCAATGACACAGGAAGCAGTCAGCTGGAAAACTGTGATAAAACAAACACACAACAGTTCCTGCATTAGCCTGCATATAGCGCCTGAAAACGATTCTCACAGCAGCACACCTGACGCAAACGGAGCGCAGCATTCATCTGGAAGAGCAGCGTTAACCCGCATCGCTTCGCAGCACACACAGCGGCTTGCAGGACTGCTGTTTATAGCTGAGTGATGCTGCAGGACCAGTGAGCTCATCCTCACAGGAGACACATGTTTAAGCAAAGAGAGCAGAGAATCACATCTGTGCTGCTTTTCTGTCAGTATGAGACTGCAGAGGATTTCTGTTTAGCCAGGCTGTAGTGGTTGAAATGTTGAAGGTTATTTCCACCAGGTGTGGCGTGAGGCAGTAGGTGCACTGGTCACCATGAACTCGATGCCCAAACACGTCTGTGTGACTCTGCTGTTTCATCATTAAAATATCTCTGCTGCTGTTTCCCTGTGTCTTTTCAAGCTGAGTAACCATTTGCATTGAAAATAAGTCAACTGATGCATGTGGTAAAACATGTTTCCTCCTGTGTGGTTTTGGTTTACCTGTGCATGGAGGTCAGAGGTCACATCTGCCCTGATACAGCTGAAGGGCTCTTGCTGTTGGCTGGATGTTGGACACAGATATCGGCAGCATCGGTTGCTGTAATGAATACAGATAATTGTAGCGGAGCGTGGCTTGTGCTGCTAGCAGTAACACGTGGCAGATGGCCCTGTAATAACATGTCATTTTCTCTCCGCACCTCCTGAGTGACAGCCAGTAGGCCTTCCTCTGGCGGAGTGCAGTTTGGCATCATCTCACTCTGACAGGAAGGGAAGGGTTGGGAGTCGCTGCAGGGGAGCTCACCGTTTCCTCCCCACATTTATCCCTTCACTACTGGAGCCATAAACTGAACAGTGTTCTGGTGGGGTTACAGAGCCTGTATGCAGATTGAGCCCAGAATTCCCTTCTGCTGCATCTGTTTGACCTTTAAATCATGCTGTGTATCTGCCTGTGCAGGCCAGCTTGGTCTGGCTGTAATTGATTATTGATTGGTGATCTCGCTGTCTCGGCTCCATCCTCTGTGCTTCCCTGGCCGTACAAGCCTGGGAGCAGCGTGATCTCTGGAGAGGTGATGTCAGTGCGGTCTGCACTCGCAGTGAGCACTGCGGCTGACTGAGCACATCACGAGTCCTGTGGCACAGCACCTCCAATGTCAGTTTCAGAAGTGATTGTGGAAGTTGCCATTTTAGGAAACACTGGTTTTCCAGGTGCTGTTAGTAGCAGGGTGTTGATCCTTTTGGGTAAGGCCTGGACTTCTGCAGGTAAAAAGAAGTCTGCCTTGGTCTTGGCTGGAATCACTTGTGCAATATTAAGCCTGCTCTCTGTACTCAGTTGGTTAAATGTGTATGGGCTTAGTCTTGCTGTGGGGTCTGCAGTTTGAGTCCACTGTAGAGGAGAATGCTGTTTTCCATGGACTCCTATCCTGTACAGGCTGCAGTTCTTAACTGTAGGGTTTAACACAGTTAATAGACCTAGGCTTAGCAGAGGTGAAACCGTCTCCCACCTAAATTCACATGACCTTTTGCCTCGTGTAACCATGTAGTGTACGGCGCTACACTGGCTGAGTCCTTCAGATGGCTGGCAATGTTGTCCCTCCGCTGCCCCGGAGGTCGACAGAGGAGAGAGGTGTCTTTATTGGACGCTTGGTGTCTGAAACTCGGGTTGTCTTCGGCAGTCCTGAAGATACAGCAGCAGTGTGCAGTGATTCATTATTAATCTGTGTTTTTTTTTTTCTGGAGGATTCTGCAATTTTAATAGGGGCACTGACAGCTGTGCTTTGGGGGCTGTCTGTATCTCACCGTCCCAATCTAACATTTGGTTACCCATAGCATGAGGGGTATTACTCCAGGCCATAATGGTATTGTAATAGTGCTGTGGATGTGAGGGGTGTTTGTGCTTGCACACGTGTGTCTGCACATACCGTATTTCACACATCCTTATTAAATGCTTTCTGCACACATTCACTCTAAGTCACTCTGGATAAGAGCATCTGCCAGGTTACTTAATGTAAATGTGTGTGTGTCTGTCTGTGTGTGTGTGTGTGTGTGTGCGTGGAGAGGGGGGTTGGGCACCAGCACGACACTGATCGGTTAATTTTGTTGAAAACGCATCCTCATGCTCACAGTGCAGGAGAATCGCAGGTGGGTTTGATTCTGAATGCATGTCATGTATGTAATGGACCTAAAATAGGAGGAGCGTGTGTCTGTGTGTCTGTGTGTCTGTGTGTCTGTGTGTCTGTGTGTCTGTGTGTCTGTGTGTCTCTGTGTGTCTCTGTGTGTCTCTGTGTGTCTCTGTGTGTGTCTGTGTGTGTCTGTGTCTGTGTGTGTCTGTGTGTGTCTGTGTCTGTCTGTGTCTGTCTGTGTCTGTGTCTGTCTGTGTCTGTGTCTGTGTCTGTGTCTGTGTCTGTGTCTGTGTCTGTGTGTGTGTCTGTGTGTGTCTGTGTGTGTGTGTGTGACAGAGAGAGATGACACTGAGGGCAGTGTGTCTCTTGCTCTGTGCTGCTGGGGGAGAGCGAGACTCGGGATCTTCATCTCATCATCCCTTACAGGATTGATGACTATGGTGTCATCCCCCCCCCCGAGGGTGAGAGGGCCTGTCCTATGGATCCAGACTTTTGGAAACACTTAATCTAGAGGGAAACTCTACTCTGTCAGCTGGTGTCATGGAGACCAGCTGGAGTGACCAGGCGGAGGCTGTGGGGGGGGCTGAGCCATTTGCATTTTAACACGCCTCCAGCTCCAAACTTGTAAAAGCCGTGTGTTGTATTCCAGGCCAGCGGTGTGGTGGATGTGTGTTTTCAGTGGCTCGTTAATCATCAGTAATGGTGTTTTTTATGGGTAATGAATGATCTGCAGTGTGTGGTGTGACGTGCAGTAATTGATGTCTTTTGTGTTACGCTGATCGTGGAACTGTGTGTTCTGTCTGGCAGCACCAGATTTATGCCTCTTGTGGCCAGCGACAATGTGTGGATCAGACCACTAGGGGGAGCACTTTTACAGAGGGAAAGCATGCTTAGGCCATCAAGTACGTACTCATAGTGTTTGTAGTGTTCCTAATGCAAGTAGAGGTCTTATAGTGTTTGTAGTGTCCTTGTGTTCAAAGCTTCTGGTGTGTCTGTCGGTGTTAATGATTCAGTGGCGCTAAAGATTTTGACTCAGATGAGTTTTGAATCTCTTATTGTTACTCATATCTCCTGGTGTGACTTTGAATCATGTTCTCCAAGTGAAATGCATCGTTCCTTTAGATTTTATTTTCTAAAACCAAAAACATTGATATTGTATTGAATTTTAATTTTTGAATCAACATCAATTTAATTGCCCTTCTCTGTCATAAATTAGAACATATCTACTATCTACAAAACTACTTCAAGATTAGTTGAAAATGGCTGAAGTGCATTTGGATGTGGTTTTCCCTGAATGAGGTGAAGGTGCAGAATCGCTCTGGAGAGTGACTAACTAAATTTGTGGAGACCTGTTAGAAGGACCTACATCAACGACTCACTTGGGTCAGGTTGTCACCTCTTTGACTCTTAGACAGGTCTGCCTGGAGTGTCAGCAGTCAGTGACGGTATGATTTTCAGAGGCTGGCAAATGGCAGGTCTTGTGAGTCATTATTGGGATGGTACTTAACCTACCATGTACTGCCTTGTTGTGAGGCTGTGTCTGATTGATTGACTGGGCTGGGCTTGTGTGTGAAAGCAAAGTGTGTGAGTGTGTGAGTGTGTGAGTATGTGTGTGAAAGAGCGTGTATGTGTGTGTGTGAGTGTGTGAGTGTGTGTGTGTGTGTGTGAGAGAGAGTGTGTGAGTGTGTGTGTGTGTGTGAGAGAGAGCATGTGTGTGTGTGTGTGTGTGTGAGAGAGAGCATGTATGTGTTTGTCTATGTGTGTGCGAGTATGAGTGCAAGTCTGTGTGTGCACGGCTGGATTTATGTGCAACAGAGGACCATTAATATTCAGAGGCTCCCTTGGACAGTTATTTTATTTCAGATGAAAATGGAAAAAGGCTTGCTGATGAATTATTAACTTTTTACTCTTACCCAATCTCAGCGTAAGAATCTGTGCATGCCCCAGAACCCTCTCACTCCCCGCTTATCTCTCTCTCTCTTACTCTCTGTTATTTAAATTCAGTTAAATTCCACTCAAGTGCATCTGTTGGCATGACAGTGGAACATTTATGTTGCCAAAACCAGGCCCTGTCTGTGTCTCTCCCCATCTCTTCCTCTCTCCCCATCTCTTCCTCTCTCTCCCCATCTCTTCCTCTCTCTCCCCATCTCTTCTGCTCTCTCCCCATCTCTCGATCTCTCTCCATTTCTCCATCTCTTTCCATGTCTCTGTTTTTTCTTCTCCTTCTCTCGCTGTGATGAGGCTGGCAGATTGCAGCTCATTCTGCAGACCCTTTCCTTAAAGGGACAGAGGCATGTCTTGTGTGAGTCAGCATCAGTAACTGTTCCCTGCTGGTGGACCCTTATGAAAACGTGTCTGTGTGTATGTGTGCGCGTGAGTGCGTGTGCGAGTGCGTGTGTGAGTGTGCGAGTGTGCGATTGCATGTGCGTGTGCGAGTGCGTGTGCGTGCGTGTGTGTATGCATGCTTGCTTTGGCTCTCTGCTCACCGGCTTGCTCTCCTCTCCCCGGCAGATGAAGGCCACAGAGCTGCAGCTCTTCACAGACAGCTACTGCAAGGTGTGCAGCGCCCAGCTCATCTCCCAGTCCCAGAGAGTGGCACACTACGAGGTGAGGAGACGCTGACCAATCAAACGCTCCCTCTCTGTGACCAATCCAGAGTCTGCAATCCATTTACATTAACACCACTGACCAATCCAGAGCCTCTTCCCAGTGTAAGAGAAAGTAATGGACTATTACAGAGACTGATATCTGTGTGCATGAAAAAGAAAGAGACTCTTCAAAAGTCTGCCCTCTGTTTTTCAGTTTCATTTGTTAACCTTTTAACCATGGTGTAATTATTGACGTAGCAAAGAACTGTAAAACCTTATTGTTTGAGCCACTGTGGTCAGAGAGAGAGGAGGATGCAGGTTTGAGCAGCTGGGAGGCCAATGGCAGCCAGAGGGAGAGAGCCAACAGTGTCTGCATAGCCATGGACTCGTTTGGTCCTCAGGCCAACAGTGTCTGCATAGCCATGGACTCGTTTGGTCCTCAGGCCAACAGTGTCTGCATAGCCATGGACTCGTTTGGTCCTCAGGTTACACTGTAGATCTGTGGCTTCTGTTTCACATAAATTTGCCCTACATGGTAACAAGCTCTTAATGATCCAGAGGACTTGTGTAATCAGCTCTCGGGTCTAATTATATCAGCAGTGACGCTTTTTAAATGTTTCATTGAGCCTGGCTGACACTTTCATTTGCAGGGAGGAGGTGATGCAGGCAGGCAGCCCAGCCTGCTGGTGGTGTCTGAATGCTGTAACCCGCTGTGTGCTGCTGCATGTCTGATGCTCCGCAGATTATGACCACTCCTCTCTGAGCTTGTGGTTATGAGGGAATTTGACCTTCTTTCGCTACTGCAGAATCATTTCCTACATGTTGAGTCACTTTGTATTTTTTCAACATGAAATCAGCCGTAACTGAAAATAAATACCACTCTCGGATGTTTTTCGACCCTGTCAGTGCTTTCTCTGGCTTTATGTGTATGTATGTGTGAGTGAGTGAGTGAGTGTATGTGTGTGTGTGTGTGTGTGTGTGTGTGTGTGTATGTGTGTGTGTGTGTGTGTGTGTGTATGTGTGTGTGTGTGTGTGTGTGTGTGAGTGAGTGTATGTGTGAGTGAGTGTATGTGTGTGTGTGTGTGTGTGTGTGTGTGTGTGTGTGAGTGAGTGTGTGAGTGTGTGAGTGTGTGAGTGAGTGTGTGAGTGAGTGAGTGAGTGAGTGAGTGAGTGAGTGAGTGAGTGAGTGAGTGAGTGAGTGAGTGAGTGAGTGAGTGTGTGTGTGTGTGTGTGTGTGTGTGTGTGTGTGTGTGTGTGTGAGCGAGTGAGCAGCTGGCATGAGTAGTGCTCTTTCACTGCGCTCTGATCTACAGGCAGAGCTTAGCACTCACACAGCCTAAGTGCAGTCTGTGCAGTAGTAAGCACTGTAGTCGTCCTTTAGGAAGGGCTGGCTGATTCCTGTGAGCTGGAAGAGTCGCTTTACTGGCACGAGTAAAGGAGCAGAAGAGCGGTTGTTGCAGAGGGAAGCTCAGACTCATGGAGTTACTCTGAGCTGCTGAGCAGCATAGGTCGTGCACATGCCGCTGGTCTTCGGCCCTCGTTAGCGCTAAAGCGGCCCGTCAAACCGCGTTGTTTAACGTGTCTTCTTCCTTCTGCTCTCACAGAGTCGGAAACATGCGAATAAAGTTCGGCTCTACTACATGCTGCATCCCGCGGACGGAGGCTGCCCGGCGAAAAAGCTCCGCCATGAAAACGTAAGCGCACTGCGTCTCTGACTGCTATTACCCCTAACAGTCTGCCTGCTGCAAACCAGAGCTACAGGATTTCATTATGAAGCAATTTCACTCTGTGGAATCATAAACATTTGATTGCTTCTTGAAAATGTGGTTGCCCGTTATGTACATCGGGTGAAGTTTTCCTCCACCTCACGTGGGTAACCTGCAACATCAATGAAAGCAAAATATTGAAGCAACTTGTCTGCATAAACTAGTTTATGCATCAAGTCAGTGAGTGTACCTTATGCGGAATTAACATCCAGTTTCAGTCAATCAATCATTGAATCATTATCCACCTGATACCTTGGTGTATATTCAACATTTACTGTAGACACAAACAAGCAGTCATGTACAGCAGCCCATGTTGATCAGTGACACCTCTCCCACTGCCAGCTATATGTTATTGTGGGCCATGAAGCGGTTGGAGTACCAGATGCTCATTAAACCCTCTGATTAAACATTTGATTGGTGTATGAGAAGCTTAAATGAACCAATGAAATGGAGAAAGAGCATTTTTGCTTCCTATAAATGCCAGCCATGTGTTCCCATTATAGAGCTATCATGAATGTCATTTAGACTCTCTGAAAATGTCTTACCCGGCTGCCCTTTTGCTGACTTTTTACCCCCACAGCGGAACTAAGAGCTGGGGCCTGAAAACCCATTTATTTTAATACTATACATGGTACAATGTTATAAATGCACTTTTTAATCTTAGAAATATTATAATGGCAGCAGTGTAGCATAGTGTTTAAGGAGCAGGACTCGTAACCGAAAGGTTGCCGGTTTGATCCCCGCTGGGACACTGCTGTTGTACCCTTGGGCATGGTACTTAAGCCAGAATTGTCTCAGTAAATGTCCAGCTGTATAAATGGATAACATTGTAAATACCTGTAACCTGTATTACAATAATGTAATGGTATGAAGACCTATTTTAATGTTATGGATGAATTTGAATTGCATTGAAATTGTTTAAAAATGATTTTTTTTATGCAAAGAGAAAAAGACACCCAGGCAAGCTGGGCATTGAAAGATGCCTCTGTTGTATGTAATGGTTTTTTCCTTTATTATTAATGTGTGACCTTTGATGCAGAGATTAGCATGAAAATGTAATGAGTTTCATACCGAGCTGGAGCTCAGAGATCCTGACAGACAGAAGGAGGAGTGAAGTCTGTTACACGCTGAAAAGAGGAGGGGATTTTGACCACCAGGAGCTGCAGCTTAAAGCATGTGGCTTTGACACTTCTCCAGCAAGTGTGTGACATCTCAAAAAATGAGTGACTCAAGATGATCCAGCCATTGTGTAGTTATCTACACAGAAGTGTAACGCGTGTGTGTGCTGTTCCTGCAGGGGGGAGGGGTGTAACGCGTGTGTGTGCTGTTCCTGCAGGGAGGGGTGTAACGCGTGTGTGTGCTGTTCCTGCAGGGGGAGGGGTGTAACGCGTGTGTGTGTGCTGTTCCTGCAGGGAGGGGTGTAACGCGCGTGTGTGTGTGCTGTTCCTGCAGGGAGGGGTGTAACGCGCGTGTGTGTGTGCTGTTCCTGCAGGGGGGAGGGGTGTAACGCGTGTGTGCGCTGTTCCTGCAGGGTGGGGTGTAACGCGTGTCTGTCTGCTGTTCCTGCAGGGGGAGGGGTGTAACGCGTGTGTGTGTGTGTGCGCTGTTCCTGCAGGGTGGGGTGTAACGCGTGTGTGTGTGTGTGTGCTGTTCCTGCAGGGTGGTGTGGAGGGGGGCGTGGATCGGGATAAGTGCTGCACGCTGTGTAACATGTCCTTCACCTCGGCCGTGGTGGCACAGTCGCACTACCAGGGCAAGATCCACGCCAAGAGACTGAGGCTGCTGGGGGAGTCGGCGGGCATCACCTGCACGGGGACAGGTGAGACCTGGGCGCCTTCTCACCTGTCCCGGAGAGGGGTGGACTGCAGGCCTGCTCTGTGTCAGTGCTGCATAATGTGTCCATGCAGACAGACCTGCGCATGTGCAGTAACTGTCGCTCTCTGCACCTCCACAGAGGTCCCGCCCAGCCCGGTCCAGCTGCTGATGGACACCTCCCCCGGGTCTTCGCCACGGCAACAGCAGGACTCGGAGCGTTACTGCCAGCTATGCAGCGCGTGGTTTAACAACCCCGGCATGGCTCAGCAGCACTACACCGGCAAGAAACACAGGAAGAACGCCGGACGTGCCAGCCTGCTGCAGCAGCTGGGCCAATCACCGGGCATCGCCGAGGCAAAGGGTATGGAGGCGCAGACGGGTATGGGAGGGGTGCAGATGTAAATGAGAGCATTATATCATTATACCCCTTTCCCACTGTAGAGCTGGAACTAGGCTGGCTCATTATACCCCTTTCCCGCTGTAGAGCTGGAACCAGGCTGGCTCATTATACCCCTTTCCCGCTGTAGAGCTGGAACCAGGCTGGCTCATTATACCCCTTTCCCGCTGTAGAGCTGGAACCAGGCTGGCTCATTATACCCCTTTCCCGCTGTAGAGCTGGAACCAGGCTGGCTCATTATACCCCTTTCCCGCTGTAGAGCTGGAACCAGGCTGGCTCATTATACCCCTTTCCCACTTTAGAGCTGGAACCAGGCTGGCTTTCATAGTTCACAGCCTGACAAAATGCAAACTGTCTGTAAAGCAGCCCCCCAGCAGCTTTTATTTTTGCAGTGGAAATTCTAGTCTTGTGTCTGTGAGTGAGGGTTGGGCTCAGGTAAGGAGAGATCAAGACATATCAGGAGAGATCAGGAAGTGCTGAGCTTCCAGCTCCTCTTTAAAGGGGATTCTCAGGCCACTGCATTGTCTGAAAGGCTTCAGTCGATAAAGCGAAACGCACTTGCTGCTGAATGGATTGGAATGAAGAGTAGAGGCAGTGACCTTCCTTCCCTCTCAGGCCTCGCAGCCTGCGTGTGTTTCTGGCCCCTGTGTTTCACAGCACCCTGTCTTTAACAGCGCCACAGGACAGCAGTTTCACCCGGAGCTCTGTCAGACGCTGGAACAGACAGCTGAGCTCAGATTAACAGCACACTAATGAATGCTGTGATTTAGCATGCAGTTAGTCCCCAACTCCCAGAGGCCTGTGGGCTGGATAGAGCTGTGTGTGTACTGTCACAGCTAAATATCTGTGAGTGTATGTGTGTGTATACTGTCACAGCTAAATATCTGTGAGTGTATGTGCAGGTATGTGTGTGTATTCTTTTACAAATAAATATCTGTTTGTGTTTGTGTGTTTGTGTGTTTGTGTGTTTGTGTGTTTGTGTGTTTGTGTGTGTGTGTGTGTGTGTGTGTGTGTGTGTGTGTGTGTGTGTGTTCTCTCCCAGGCCTGAAGCGTAGCCACACCTGTGAAGTGTGTCACATGACGCTGAACTCTGTGGCGCAGTACCACGCCCATCTGCAGGGCTCCAAACACCAGAACAAGTGAGTGTCCCGCCCCACTCCCCACACAAACCCCGCCCTGCTCCCCCACCAAACCCCGCCTCCCACACCAAACCCTGCCCTGCTCCCCACACCAAACCCTGCCCTGCTCCCCACACAAACCCTGCCCTGCTCCCCACACCAAACCCTGCCCTGCTCCCCACACAAACCCTGCCCTGCTCCCCACACAAACCCCACCCCCATACCAAACTCCACCCTGCCTCCTACACCAAACCCCCCGTGAAAACACATGTAAGGATTTAATAAGGATTAAAACTGGGAAATGAAGTGACACCTGCCACCCGTCTGCTTGGAACTCTGCAACATGAGAGGTGGATTGTGGGTAAAGACCCCTGGTTTCCTGCTGAAGGGAGCACTCAGACAGAGAGCACAGGATAGACACTGATCCGCCCGGGTTAGAGCTCTGCTGACCTATACAGCAGAAGACAGGTCTTTATAAGTAGCCAACATAACATTAATCCTACATTAGGGTTAAGGCTTTTGTACATTTTGAACAGAATCTCCCAGGCTTTCCCCGTCATACATGTTGCTTCATGTTACAATCGCACTTCTGTTTTGTAGTTCCAGGTGGCGGTGCTGTCTGTTTTGTAGTTCCAGGTGGCAGTGCTGTCTGTTTTGTAGTTCCAGGTGGCAGTGCTGTCTGTTTTGGCTGCACTCTATAGTGCCATAAAACCACACTGCAAAATGACCCCATCTGCATGGAGGTGTTACCCTGATTGTTTCATGCAGTCCGACCATTTCCTTTGAAATGTTTAAAAGCAAGGACAAAACCCTTCCCATGTCATAGAGGTTACCTTGGAGACAGGAGCATTAGCGTCTCACCCTCGTTGGTGAGAGAGCTCTATAAATGATGCAGGTTTATAAACCCATCACGGACGCTGCTTTAGCTCAAAGCTAAGATTGCTGACGTCACTTTCCCCCAGCAATTACTCTAAAATGTTTTTAACAGCCTCATGACAGCGTCTCTGTTCTCGGAGGCGGCTGGGGGTTATTTTTATCCTGCAGCCACACGTACCGCCCTCTTCCCCTCCTGCTGCAGGTTCGACAGGAGAATGACATGATGGGGCTGAACAGCACTCCGGATAAACCCAGCCGTTCGCTGCCAGGAAAACCTGGACATTTAAAAGGGCGCGTGTGCTGCTCTCAGTTTTAGGAATATGCTTGAGCTTGCGTTATGCGTATGTTTCTAAGGCTCTGCAGGGTATCTCTGTCAGCCTCTTGCTCTCTCGTTAGCACGAGTGATCGTTAACATTGCGTGAATTCACAAGCTGAATTACACTCCAGAGACACAACGATGGCCCCGACCGGCGCGTACAGATTTGCATATTGGCAGCGTGTCGGGCAGCATGAACACGGAACAGGAAGAAGCAGCAGAGCGTTCCACCGCTGCGTCGTCTCCAGGGAGAGGGTCTCACGCTTCTCCAGGACGGATTGTTCCGGTGTAAATTAAGCCAAATAATTGATATGTAGTTCATGTTAAAGTGAGCTTCATTTAAATGTACAGCACAATCTGAAAGTGAACACTCAAATCCCCCAAGCTCAATACTGTAGTCAGTTTCCCCTTAATAATTTTCTACAGAGTGCTGAATGCACAATATAAAGTATATATTAAATAACCTATATTTATTTTACCATTTATTTGTTTTAGCATTTTTCACACATAAGGGTAAACTTTAAGTTTTGAACATTTGCTAAATCTGTCAAATATTTACTGAATGCCAGTTGTCATCCCCTAGTGTAATGTGATAACATCATATGGGTACCTGCTGCGGCAGAGGCAGAATGGGGACAGGTGTATCCTTCACGGCGGTGCAAGTGGACCGAGAGAAACGCAGCCAGAGTAGCATCATGTTCTTACTCCGGTTTGCTGTCTCACACATTGAGTAAGCTGCTCAGGACCTGTCACTGCTCAGGACTCATTCTAGTGTTCACAGTTTTAAATCATCAGTCACCTTGGAGATATTGAGTTACCTGTCCACCTCCGCACCTGTCTACTTCCATACCTGTTCATATCCCCCCCCCCCCCCCCCCCCCCCCCCGGTCCCAGCCACAGCAGATAACTTCCTCCGGTGCTCCCACAGATCAAACAGTGACATCGCTGATGACACAGACACAGAGGCAGTGAGAGACCATCTTATTGGACGTTGAATAATTCAGCTACTGTGCCTCTTTGCATTACTTATGCTACATAAATGCATGAATTGCTGGGTCCTGATTGGTCCATACCAAACCAGAGAATTCACCCTGATTAGTCCATACGAACACTCAGTTTCAGGGGCAGATTCAGGTGGAAGGTAGTGGGGAGGGGGGGGGGGGATGGTGGGGGTGTTGGAGTGGGAGTTGTGTCACGGCAAGGGAGACACTCTGAAACTGTCTAACCAGAACGCATCACCAGCACAGCACCTGATGCTCAGAACAGGCGCATGCCGGCATCTTTCCTGTCCTCACCTGTCCTGTCCTCTCCCGCTCTCCCTCGTGTTGTAGCGTGACTGAGAGGAAACGAGAGGCTTTCTGCATCCCATCATTAATAAATTAAGAGAACGGCAGCGCTGGTCTCTAACAGCCACAAATGCAGTTTGACATCATGTCATATGGGGCACCAGACATGAAGATGTTTATGATCGTGAGTCCTATGCATTTATTCAGCCATGAAGATGTTTGTGCTATCGAGCTGTAGTGCAGTCACTAGAGTATGTTCATGTGCATTTATGCTGGCGTGACGATGTTTACTAAATAAAAAACTCAGGTGATTCAGGACAGGGCGGGGCAGTGTGCAGCTGGTGTGAAACCTGATGGAGCTCCCAGGCCGTCTCTGCCTCTGGTTCACTGTGTGTTAAACTGCACGGCCACAGGAGAGCCTATCATTCTTCAGACACTCCCCCAGGCTCGGTCCATCAACCTTTGACCCCATATCAGTGCCACTGGAGGCAACCCAGTGGCACTGTCTTATGGAGATAACAGCCATATCTGCACATGTCAGAAAGAAAGAAACTGCAGACCAGAGAGAGAGAGAGAGAGAGAAAGGATACATACATCATGTATACATGTAGTCATTTTGCCGATGGTCTTATCCAGATCGATTTATGAAATCACATATAAGAGGGTTAGGCTAAGAGTGGAGTGTCATAATCCAGCACTCAGCACTGATTACATAGCACGTCACATTCTGTTAGGTGGAATGGTGGAAGAGGACATTTGAGGGTGTAGGGTCTGACCGCTGTGAGGGGCTCATTCCACCCCTGGGGGTCACGGTAGAGATCGGATGTGGGTACGTGTGTGGACCCTTTCAGAGAGGCACGGCAGGGTGTAGGGTTGGATAATGGACTGAGGCTGGAGCTCCTCTTACTTCCCACAGGCTGGGCCCAGAGGTCTGTATTTTACTCAGGCCATGTCCGGTAACCACTGGAGGGAGATGAAGAGAGGTGTGATGTGTTAGTATTTTTTGTTTGATTGAGCATCCTTATTCAGGTATAAAGGTACATTGGACATCGTTATTCAGATAGAAAGGTGCATTGGAGATCATTATTCAGGTATAAAGGTGTGTATAGGCTGAATAGGCATTGACTGTGTGTGCCTGTCTCTGTTTCTTTTACAGTCTGAAGAATCAGCCATGAGTCCTGCTGGTCCCTACTGGAGAAAAAAAACTTTGAACTGGTGTCAGATGCACTGCAAACAGTTTGCTTCTATCCTTTCGGCCATCCTGGTCTAGCTTCCTCTCTCTCCCTCTCTCTCCCTCTCTCTTCCTCTTACTTGTTCTGAGTTTCCACTGAGCCACAAGGTCGGTGGTACAATATTTATTTTGTTTTGTCATGTTGCCAGTGCTCTTATCCAGAGCAACCTGCAAAGCAAGACTACAAAGCTGTAAATAACAAAGTTGCCTGAGCAGCTTTAGCTGTAGGTCAGGTATACCTGCGGCAGGCCGGAGGCGTTTCCGCTGCAGTGAGACTGGGGCCAACCCCGGGAGAGACAGGTGCTTGACCTGCAGACAGGAAGTAGATGAGTTTGTCCTGTGTAAAATCCCACAGCCAGAAAGCATCCTTAACAAGGCTCTTTACTCCTGGTTAAGCAGCAGTGTTTTCATTCTGTCAGAAATTCTGCCAACCAGATTTCAGCTGAGAATCATTCATCAGCATCATTTGCCACTTTGTTCGGGGTCTCCAAATCAGGGATGTCAAAAATCACAGGGCACAGGCCACAGCATCTCTTCCTCCTTCAAGAAGTCAGTGGGGGCAGCCATGCAGATTTTGCAGGTTTGTCAAGTGAGTTTGACTTTAAAGTTCTGGAGTCATGAGCACCTGAGTAACAGGTGAGACTAAATTAATTTAAGTTCAGATTGCCGTATTGATTGCATCCGGCAACCTGGCTTCTTTGCCTGTACCTGCAGTCCGGTAAAACAGCATCTTACTGGTGAAATTGACAAATACATCATGCTTTCTTAATGATGCATAGTGTTCTTGTTGACCTGTCACAGTACAGTGTGTGCATTTGTGTCTTTTTAAGCGATCTGTAGCACAGAAGTGAACGTGTTGAAGAAGGGGTTGATGGGAAATAAACAGGTGAAGGAGGGAAAGCGGGAGTTCAGTGACAGGAAGGGACTGCTGGCGGCCTCTGTCAGTAAAACACGCTGCTAATGCAAGGCTCATCTAGGCAGCTATGATTGTAGGAGGAGTTACAGTGACTGTCTTGTGTGTTATTTAATAATAATAATAATAATAATAATATTCTAATGTATGCAAAAATGATATTCCAGCTGTGTTGTTGGAGCTGTTTGTGTTGAAGGAAGTGGTTTGTTGTGAATTGTGTTGTGTATGATGTCATTGATTTGTCTCAGTTATTGAGGGGAGCTGCTAAGAGCAGCATTACTAAGAGGAATGTTTGTATAGCCATTATTTGCGTTATTTGCGTTATTTGTGTTATTTATGGTATTGCATTGCACACCATGATGGCTGTGTCGTCTGCTGTTCTCTGTCTCAGGGAGGTCTTTGTGGAGACCATTGTGTGATACCATGTAAGGTATGAATCATTTTGATTTATTTATAAATAATATGGCAGTTGCGTTTATCATCCAGTTATGATTTGTTCACAGAAGCATTTTCAAATTACATAGGCACTCTAACATAAGGGTGTGAATTTATCCAAATCAGGGATGTTCAGCTCAGTGTACTTTTGCAATCATTGTGCAGTGACAGGATGTGCGAAATGTCTTATTAATATCCATACTGATTGACTGTTTGAAAGTGAATAGTTTAAAACAGTAGGCATCTACTGTGAAAATCCAGAATCAACATATGTAATAGCTATTGCAATGCAAGAGGTGGTTAATATTTGCATTTGATCTAAATTTTGGGACCAATATCTGGCTGAAGTCAATTGTCCTCTCTTGTATTGGTGTTGCTCAGACTGGATGAGGCAATTTCTTTGAATAAATGCTTTCTCTTTGTAAAAAGGGTGTATGATGGTGTGCCCCAATTCACAAAACAGGAACGAGGTTCCAATACACGTCTAATATTGCAGAGCCACGCGAACCAGTCATTTTAATTATGTCATAATAATGCCTTATCTTTTAGACGGTGATGTCATAATAATCATAGTCTAAGTCTTGTTGGTTTTTTTACTGTGATTTGTTACTTGTCACGTTTTGCTAGTCTCAGCATTTCCGGAGACATTTTGTTCTCTTTTTGCGCATCACAATACCAGACAACTCGCCTCTCTTAAGAAGAAAAAAAAACACAAAAAACGTCTATTTGCAGACATCTGTGAAAGCTGGTACTTGCAGGTCAATAGCTCTGTTCATCCAGGATTTTGCACCAAATGGATGGTTTTATTTTGTACAAGAAAAGCACAGGGCACAGCATTAGGGAAAGGGCTTTGCCATTTGCTGGAAGCAGTGAGTGGCTGATGGAGGGGGAAGCTGGAGTGAAGCCCACATCCATTTTGCCTCCACAAATAAAATGGTGTCAGGTAAGGTAGTGAAACAATAAAAACCCTGCGGACAGAATACCACACACAGGGCTGCTGGAGCCATTATCCCTGTGGGGTTCCAGGGGCCAAAACATGCTGTTACTGTGAAAGAAGCAGCCAGGATCCAGCAGCATGGAATCCTGATTAACCATTTATTTATATATTTAAGAGGAATTTGTCACAAAGCACTTTGGAAATAAAAAAAGGAAAAGAAAGAACAAACTGGATGTTTCGATCCATCTCACTGGTTAGCATTCAGCACTCTGCTGTGCATGACGCTGTTGCTGTCGGCTGACGCTTCAGCCGCTTTAAGCAGCGAAGAGTAACAGGGATAAGAGGTGGAGAGAGGGAAGGGGGGAGAGTGTGTGTGTACGTGTGAACGTGCGTTTGAGTGTGTGTGCGTACGTGTGAGTGTGTGTGAGTGCGTGTACATACGTGTGAGCGTGCGTGTGTGCCTGTGTGCCTGTGTGTGTGTGTGTGTGTGTGTGTGTGTGTGTGTGTGTATGTGTGTGTGTGTGTGTGTGTGTGTATGTGTGTATGTGTGTGCGTGTGTGCTGATCACTGTAGAGCTGGCAGCGCGTCTCCTGCATCATTTGTTCCCTGTAGCAGACACTAATCCACGCTTTCGGCAGTGTCAGGAGACACACGTGGCATTAACATGCAGAATGAGGCATCTCTCTCTGCTTCCTGCTGCTGACAGAGAAGCTGTCAGTGACAACACTCAGCAGGAGGTCATCAGTATCCCACTATACACCTGTGCATGCGCAAGTGTGTGTGTCTGTGTGTGTCTGTGTGTGCGTGTGAGATTGTGTGTGCACATGCACATGCGTGTGTGTGTGTGTGTGTGTGTTTGTTTTGGTTTGGCATCTTACAATGGAGCAGTAAGGTTTTCCATTAGACCAAGTGTCTCAAAAAAATTTGCATTTATTGAATGTCATTGATGCTATTACAGTCACTTTGGTTTGCATATTTTCTGCCACAAAAACATTGTTGATCTTTTAACTTCAAGGTGGCATGGCTTAATGTTTATATTTTATATTAGCTATGATGTATGAGCTATGCTAATTGTATATGTCAAATGCTCTTTGGGATAATGCCTTTGTTAAGAGCTCTGTGTGAAATTTATCTGATTGATTGTCCTGTCACATTAAGGTATTCTGTTTTCTCTCTGAGGGGTGTGCATCCCCTCCAGCTCTTTAAAGGAACCATAAAACTTTCAGCATTTATGGAGAACGGAGATGGGCTGGGAGGGTTTCTTAAATAAATCAAAGCTCCTATAATTGTTATTTATCCTCGGTGGTAAACAGGCTCTGATGTATCACTACAAGTGACCTTCAAACGTGCAGAGGCAGCATCTGTGTGGGTGAGGTGCATTGTGGGTAAATGAATTAGGCCACCTGAGCAAGCTCAGTGTGTCAGCTGATGACAGCTTTATTCATATCTGTCCCATCTCATGACTCATTTACTGACTTGTGCCCGGATGAATTACCCTTTAAACACATTAAGCAAGTATGATAAAACATTTCTCATCTTCCCTCCTGTAATCCCTGTAAAATGCCAGTCTGCTAATCTATCAGGGCAAATGGGCTTGTGTGGTTGAAGACACTAACAGCCGACATCACGCCTCAGCCAATGTTAATGTCATTTTGGTGGTGCTTTTAATTGCCTGGAGCTTTTTAAATTGATTTAACATGCCATCAGCAGATTTGTTTGCGGGGTACGGCTTTGTGAAAGCTATTTCACTACAGTGCTATTACATAGATGCCGTTAGATGACTCGAAAGATGGATGATAACTAACAAACCATTTTACTGCTGTACTGACACAAGCTACGGCTGTGTGGTGCCTCAGTACAGACAACACAGTGGCGGTTATCGCACACATACCACAGGAGGCCACATACTGCATTGTACAGGAACAAAAAATCGCACTCACATGATGGATAATGTCAAGACATTTTCAAATGTTCAGCAGAAAACGTCAGCCGAGCAGAGTTGCTGAGTTGCAGTGTTTTGCCTCAAACTGAGCAAGAGTCAAGCAGATCAAACAGAATAAAAACTGTTTGTGGAATAACAGTCTCCACAAGACTGAGATCTGTCTGTGCTTCTGTTACACATCTCTGCCGAATGATCCGTGATGTGCCTCCTAAACCCCAAGCCCCAAAATCTCAAAGACAATGGCTGAATGTTCATGACGGATGTCCCCAGATGGCCAACCATAACCTGCCCGGAGTTGCATCCGGTGTAGCCTGTGAAACATCGCATGTGTGAAACAGTCATGATGGACAGGACTCCCTTGCATTCTCACATTTACACATCTGATGTGTCGGGGAAGTGAGAATTTAATAAATATTAAATGGTCTGAACCCAGCGGTCTTAGAAATTAATGCCCTTATTTATCGTCCAGCACTCTGAATACTAAACACAAGTGACGCCTCACTTAACCAACATGTAAAATAATTTAAAAAAATGATTTAATTTAATAATTATTATTAAAGATATTAATTATCAATTAAATCGCCAAATTTATTGATAGGAAATGAAGAGTCTGGTGGATCAACCTTTGCCAGAAATATACGATCACAACTGGAATAAATTAAAAAGGTTTATTGAGCAGTTGCAGTAAGACAAAGACAAAATTCAGAGTCTGAGCTACAGACCCGGTCCACTACCTTAACAGACATTAAATTACATAAAGACATTAACAAAACAAGAACATGAATGGATCACGGAATGGATGAATGAATGCGTGAAGAGAATATTAACCAAGCCAATTGTTTACCTCCTCCGAGGAAGAACACAGGAACCACTCACAATAGCAGCAAAATTCCAAAAGGAAAAATCCAAAAAGTTGCAGGAGAAACTGAGCCATGGACTGGATAACTGAACGGATAACTGAGCTGTACATCTGAGCGTAAAACTGAGCATAGAGGTCTGTTCTAGGCCTGACTTAAGAAGAAGCTCTCTCCACCTCCCTGACCCATGCATAATTAATTTTATGGTGGGGGAGTGCCTGGATGTTTCCTCAGGAGTTAATTTTGTGCTTTTGATCCAAACATCTAGAAATACCAGATATATTTTTGAGATTATCATTTTTGCATTCAGCTCCTCATGAGCATCGCAGTGACACCAAACATTAATAGGTATGGGATGAGAGGAGAGAGTCAGCTGAGAGGTACTGGTAAAATGGTGGTTTTGCTGCTATATTGAGAAATACCCATGGTATCACATGGCATTGGGTTTTCCAACATTTTTCCCATGACATGAGGGTACAATTAACGGGGGGGTATAAAAGGGTAAGTGATCCAAACATGTAGATACACACAAAGAAACACACATACACACACACGCGCGCCGATTGTGCTCCGGAAGGGGGGAAGGCAACCCTCTGCAGCTGTGGTCCATCAGGATGTTGCTGTTCTTAAGAAGTAACTTTAAGATTAAGGCTAAATAGGCAGAGTTCTTCAATATTATATTAGAAGTATTTGGCACCTGAACCTCTTTCAGATTAAACCAAACATGACTGTGGCCACCGTTCTAAGGATTCTACATCTGAGGGGCAGATTAACGCTTAACAATAAACAAAGCGGGCGTACCACGCCCTACTTTTGCTTTTATCTGGCAAAATCAAATGTGTATCCAAACAGTCAATCATTAGTTTGACTGGGTATTAGGTGACTTCTTGCAATCTTAAAGCGGTGGCTGCTTATTTTAAGTAGATATGTGACCTGAGGTCACTGATTTAGGGGTATTTATGGTGGTAGGCCATTCGCCCTCTTGCCTGCTATGTGTGTGTATTTGTTGACTTACCTGCCCTTGGTCTGGTCATGCCTGGTACTCTCCCAACAGATGCATCACATGCAAATGAGGCTGGCCCTCAGGTGAGAATTTCACATGCCTATCATTTCTTAGTGGTGCATTGCCACATGGGTCTCAGTTGACTGCTGCAAAGAGTGATGCCTATTAATTTATATTCTATTTAATTTAAGGAAGCTAAAAAGCAAGAAATGTGTGTATTTCAATGTGTTTGAATTCACTGCTAACAGCAGCATTAATTAATACTTTCACAGGTGTGCTTTTTCACACACTGTATGTATTCTACAGCATCTACATAGCAGCACAAGTGGAATCTCCCTGAAGCCATGTTTTCTAACACATTTTTAAAATCAGACTCCGTGCTGGTTAAACGGCATCAGTCTTTCTGAGCTCAGTCCTGTTTGGTTTTTATTGGACAGGCAAATGTTTGGGGATAAACAGACTGCAAAAACATAAGAGGAATAATCTGCTTTTTACAGATGCCCTTAGCTGTACCTGCTCATTTCTACCACAGCTGTTAGTAACAGAGTAAACCTAGAACAGCTGATTATGGTTTCAGCTTTTAATGGTCGTGGTTTGAAGCTTGAACAGTTTAAATCATAAACAGTCGGTGTGTGTTCACAGTGTGGGCGTGGCAGGAGTGTGTGTCACGGTAGAACAGCTCAGCTCTCCTGCCCCGGGGATGAACGCACATGTAGGCCCTACAATCCGGAAACACACAGTAACAGCTGGGAGACTCCAGGTGATGCAGAGATGTTTCCACTTGAGATGTCTGCCTCTTGCCTTTTATCTCTTTGTATTTATTTCTTTACTCCTACCATGAAATCCTGGTAACATTTCACCTAATTAATCTTTGTATGAAGTATGATAGCACTGCTATCAGTTCAAGATAATGTGAATAACCATATATAAACACTGTAACCAGCTCATAATAAGCATCATGAAACTTGTTAGATAATATCATGTCACATGTCTGATAAAAACCAATTGTTATAAGTTGTTATAATTACATTCAATGGTTTTGGTGCATTTTGTAGCTGCTGTTAAAAGGCATTGCAAATGCTACATTCACAGTATGTTAAGGAGGCAGCAATCCCATTAAAAAACATGGGACCTGCCAATAAAACTGCATCAGTCTGTTTCTCCATCTGTGAGACAGATTTCACATACTGTAACACTCCTCCCAAAGCAAGTGCCTCAGAGCGCCGGGCAGAGTCATCACATAAATTCAGCCTCTCCATCTTTTGTTGCATAAAGAGTACCAGATTCTCTTACATTCGGCTCCAGAGGTCTAAGATGTATG
Organism: Megalops cyprinoides; assembly: GCF_013368585.1. Classification (NCBI taxonomy): domain Eukaryota; kingdom Metazoa; phylum Chordata; class Actinopteri; order Elopiformes; family Megalopidae; genus Megalops; species Megalops cyprinoides. The sequence goes on along the minus strand of NC_050587.1, from coordinate 40,871,823 downwards.
TTTGTCTCCACAGAAATCTTGTCAACGTGTGTTTGTGAAAGGGACTCGGCCCATGCCACCAGAATGCTGATCACTGATAATATGATTCCGACAGACGAGGCAGATAGAACCTTACATAATGTGATTTAAGGAGGCTCGCTGGGAGGCACAAAAATCAATTCCATGAAAAGGAAGAAATTATGCATCCGCAGTCCTGCTTGAAAGCTTGCAGGTCAAAACATATTTCTATCAATCTATTCCTTCTCCAATGAAATTAAAAGAGAACCTGCATTGAATGTGAATGAACTGTTTTTAAAGAGAAAAATTGTGCTAACATCAACTGCATTACATTCAGAAAACATGTGCTCTTTAAAGTGACCTCTTGCTGATCAAATTATACTTTGGATATTGATGTAAGTGGTCAAAGGTCAAAGGTTGGCACCAGTTGGGCACTGTAATGTGTGGCTTTTCTGTCTTGTTAGGCTGATTATTCTCTAAATGCAGAAATGTTACTGGCATTTTCAGGTTTGATATCAGCGCCAAAACACATGGGGCCTGTATGTGTCATTTTGAAAACAAACTCTGTGAGCCACACAGTTGTGCCACATGCCTCATGATTTTTTATGATCTTATTAAGGTTAATCCCTCAGTGTGTGACTGTGAGAACCAACCCTGTGGACGGCCAGCCTAGCAAAGATGGGAGAGTGGATTAGCAGCTCCCTCCTTTGATTTGAAGTCTGCCGGCCTCTATCAGAGGAGATTCATGGGATTGGTAACAGTATGATCATCACTGCAGCACTGACTGCACATGGAGACATGCTGACTGTGTATCAGAGCCAATCAGAGATACATCTTTGCTGTCGTGTGAAGGCAAGCTCATAATGAGAGGCCTGACACCACACACCTACTCTCATGGTCTCCTCTAGAGAAAAATACCAGGTAAAGGCACAGTGCTCAGGGCTGCTTCCCATCTGATACCCGAAATTCGCGTATACCTGATGTTTGTTTCCCCTGTGGCTTGACTCCCCAGAGGGCATTGGACTCTATTGTCACACTGTATTACACCATGATGTGTAATATCATATTTGAAAAGTGTCTTTGTTTCCCATAATCCCTGTTTGAATACTGCGTGGGGAGGTGGGGGTCGGACTGAGGAGCATCCATCACCTGGTGATGCCGACCTGACACCTGTTGTGCAGGTGTCACCTTAGCTGAGGGAGAATTCTGCGTTTGTGAACGGACAAGAGGTTAGAGCACAGAACACAGCAACAGCACAGAAATGGTCCATGGAAATAGTATCATGTCACTGAAATCATAAAATATAAAAGTTTCTGACGTGTTAATGTCGTGTGCTGTCACTGTCAGAATGAATCAGTTGTTACATTCACTTGCTACGGACATAGAAAAGCCCAGTCAGGAGTGCGTGCTGGTTTATTGTTTCTCATTTCCGCAGAAACTTTTCTCAGTGTTCTTTATTTTGGTATTGTTGTAACAGAACTTGGGGCATCTCTGTATCGCACAGTGTCCGCTCCTCAGCTCCGCCGTGTCTCAGAAAAACGCTCGTTGCGTGTATAAAAGCAGGCACAATTCCGCTGCAGTTTAAAGCCGTCAACGCGCCCGGAGTGAAGCAGGGTACTGCTGCAGCGTCTCCGTGAATCGCACACTTCGCCTGAAGGGCCAGTGCAACTTAATACGACGATACTTAAGCGTGAAAAGTTCAGCGAACAGAAATTGCATCCGGGTGCATGTGTAATCCTATTTTAAGAACTCAAAACTCTGAGTCTGAACGCTCAGATTCACGCCTTAAAAACGAGAGGCTCCGTCGTGCATTGAGAATTTAATTTTCAGAGGTAGACACGGAAGGCCTTTCAACAGAATGGCGTGGCAGCAAAAAAGAATGAACTGATGCCGGAGGTCAATTGCATTTAACATCGCTCCGTGGCTCTGCTCGTTTCATGAATCATGCAATTAAAAAAAAAAACAATCGGGTACCATGAACTCGCAAACAGACGCTGTTCGGCCTCATCATCATACTGACTGCAGAATCGAGTGCTGAACTGTCCCGCTTCGGAGTCCATGCGGCTTGGCTGGCAGTTGGGTGGTTGGCGGGGTTACACTGCTTATTTCCTCAGCTTTAATGCAGCTCCCACATCTGTATTCAGGTACGCACGCGCTTCAGTGGAAATACACCGTAAACAACACGCACATGAAACCAACCAAGCCTGAGAGAATTAGCATGTAATATAACATGTTGTCCTGTTACACCTCGGGGTAAATGCACACGGGAAGCAGCCTCTTATTAATCCCTGCGCTTGTCTCCGGTGACGAATGCGTAGAATTAAGCTTGTTATTTTCCTCCACAAACTTACTTGAGGGCTAAAGCCAACCCCCCCCCCCCATTACATTACATTACACTACACTACACTACACTACACTACATTCATTAGATTGCTCAAAATCATCCATCCTCAGCAGAGTGCAGTACAACATGCCTGAGTCTCCAGGCTGTGTCTGTGTGGTGTGGAGTGTATCAGGCCGCGTCTGTGTGGTGTGGCGTGTATCAGGCTGTGTCTGTGTGGTGTGGAGTGTATCAGGCCGCGTCTGTGTGGTGTGGAGTGTATCAGGCCGCGTCTGTGTGGTGTGGTGTGTATCAGGCCGCGTCTGTGTGGTGTGGAGTGTATCAGGCCGCGTCTGTGTGGTGTGGAGTGTATCAGGCCGCGTCTGTGTGGTGTGGCGTGTATCAGGCCGCGTCTGTGTGGTGTGGCGTGTATCAGGCCGCGTCTGTGTGGTGTGGTGTGTATCAGGCCGCGTCTGTGCGGTATGGAGTGTATCAGGCTGTGTCTGTGTGGTATGGAGTGTATCAGGCTGTGTCTGTGTGGTATGGAGTATATCAGGCCATGTCTGTGTGGTGTGGAGTGTAACAGGCTGCAGATGAAACTGGCAGCTTTGAGCTGCCAGTGATGCTGTGTAAGAGGATGGTGGATCTGCTCACTCTCCATCTCATAATCAGTCTGAAGCATTAAAAATGGCAGGAGTTTGGCAGAGCGGTAAGGAGCAGGGCTTGTAACTGAAAGGTTGCTGGTTTTATTCCCCACAGGGGCACTGCTGTTGTACCCTTGGGCAAGGTATGTAACCCAGAATTGCCTCAGTAAATATCCAGTTGTATTAATTGACAACATGTATGTAACCTCTGTAAGTTGCTCTAGACATAAGCATCTGCTAAATGACAAAATAATGGAATATAATGTAAAAATGCACAAGATTCACTCTGCTGTCTCACTCAAAGGCATGCATTTCATCTGGTATGGGGGTTAAAGTTTTATTCAAGGGCAGTTATGTCATTGCAACAGTCACACCACAGATGTTCTATATTATTACCAGATATTCAGCATCTGCATTCCTGTCACTCTGAGATCTTTCTGTTCTGCCTTGTCAAGGAGGTTCTTGTTTACTAAGAGGAGGTTCTGGTGCTGTTTCTGTTGGTGTGCTAGCTGTCTATGTTCTGTGTTTAACGCTGCTCCTTCAGGAATGTTTATACCAAGCAAACAAAATTCAGAACCCTTAGAGCTTCAACAGTGACACAAAATTGAGCCAAAACTGTCAATGTGAAGTCCACACACCTAGATAAATATCCGCGTAAATGTTTGCACTTTCTACCCTGTTGAAAGACTTTTCATAATTGTAGTATCAAACATATCCCCAAAAAGAAACACTACGCTAAATCCATGTAATAATTTTCATATGATCTTTTTTCATATGATCTTCATATGATCTTTATGCAGATTGTATTCGCCTTGGTATACCATACAATTGCAACATGTGAACGCCAACTGCAAATCGGCATATGCATAAAACAGTTAATGAACATCGAATAAACAGGTTTTTATAACTGCGAAACTGCATGGAACAAGACTTTACGTATGACAGAGATGAATGACATGAAATTCTGAAAATAGTTGAAAAGTTCACTGGAGCTCAGTCGACCGTGTTACAGCTGTTAAGAGATTAACTGAACAACTCATGTCCTGATCGGAAGTCTGTATTTAGTCAAATGGCACAACAGTATTAAATGGAAAATTTAAGATTCCACTGAGCTCGGGTTTGAGACTGGAGGGGTATATTCCTTCAGACGGCGATGTACACTGAGAGGTAAGTATGGTCAATTTATGGATGATGTGCACCACCTAGCGGAGACAACGGCGCGGTATGAATTACAGGACTAAAACTAGATGTATGACGGTATAAAGACTCTGAAGCTTTTAGCGAACGATCCCATCAGTGGTCCTTGACATTTTTTTTTTTTTTACAAGTCACAGAAATGAAGAATTTAAAAAATGTATTATCTACGTAGAGCAATTTCTCCGCCACGCCTTACATATAGCTCGTTGGAGTTGCCACATTTGCGGAATGAAGATGAAACCAATGTCCTTCCGTCGCAGAGTAATTTGAGCAAGACGATCACCCACTCACATTATCGCACATTATCAACCCACAATGCTGAATGTGTTCTGTTTTTACATTTACATTAATTTGGCTTTTATCCAAAGCGACTGACCAGTGAGGTACAATACAACACACGCGAAAAACCATACTGTGGAGGCTATCCTATAAGCCTCGGAGCGGATGGCCAAGTGTTCTCAACGCGCAGGTAGCTCCAATAAACCAATGTCCAAACAATAGGTCCAGGTTGGGTGGCGTTCCCGTTTATTACAAACTTGCAGATTTACATAAAATCAAACTTCACTTTATCCGGTGCTGGTGATATTAATAAAAGGAATTATGCCGTGATGGCTGTAGTGTGGCGGCATTATTTTGGCTACGGCTACGGTAAGAACCGTGTCTCCTCCGCCATCCACACCTTAGCTTAATTAATGTGTGAACGCCTGTTCATATGCACCTGTGAACCCATGTGACTAACACCCAGTGCATTACACCCCCAAGTGGCTAAAACAAGAAAGGCCAATAAACCCACAAATTAAAGGTGACGAAATGGCTCCTACACATTCAGAGTCAACAATATTAGAAGCGCTGCATGACCAGGTTTCAATGGTTGGCCAGGCAAGGTACAAGCTAGCAGGTGAAGCTAATGAGTGTGTTAAACCATTAGATTACATTTATTTCCATTTACATTAATTTTATTTTATAGTTTAGTAGGAGACAGTTTGAAATGTTAGAAACTCCTTTAGGGGGTAGTGTTTCAGCTGCACAGGTGAGAGCGGAAGAACTGTGTCTGCAGATAGTAGATAGATAGTTTCTTGAAGACAGAGAGGGACTCAGCAGAACCGATGAAGTGTAGAAGTTCATACCACCATCGGGGGACAACGGCGGAGAAAGTCCTGGATAGTGATTTTACGCCGCGAAGCGACAGGACCACCGGGCGCCATTTGGTGGCAGAGCGTAGCGGTTGCAGCAGTGAGTTCAGGTAGGTAGGTGCAGTTTTGTTGGTCACCCTGTATGCGAGCATCAAGGCCTTGAACATGATGCAGGCAGCTACAGGAAGCCAGTAGAGTGAGACCAAGAGAGGTGTAACATGAGCCCTTTTTGATTGGTTGAAAACCAGACATGCAGCTGTATTCTGTATCAACAGCAGAGGCTTAATGGCACATGTAGGTAGGTCAGCCAAGAAAGCATTGCAGTGGTCCAGTCTTGAGATGACAAGAGCCTGGACAAGGAGCTGTGCAGCATACTCAGATAGGCAGGGCCTGGTTTTCCTGATTCTGTACAGCGCAAATCTGCATGACCTTGCAGCCATCGCAATGTGGTCGGTAAACTTTAGCTGGTTATCAAACACTACCACCAGGTTCCTTGCAGACCTGGATGGAGTTAGTGTCATTGAGCCTAGCTGAACAGTGATGATATGCTGGATCGACGGGCTGGCTGGGATGACTAGGAGCTCAGCCTTGGATATGTTAAGCTGGAGGTGGCGCTCCTTCATCCAGGCTGAGATGTCTGTGTAATCATCAGGTTGGAACGAGAGGTAGAGCTGGGTGTCATCTGCATAGCAGTGGTAGGAGAATCCATGCGCCTGAATGATCAGGCCCAGTGTGGTTGTGTATAGCAAGAAGAGCAGGGGGTCAAGCACTGATCCCTGAGGTACCCCAGTGGTTAGCTGGTGGGACAAAGTACAGTGCTGGTGATGCCTAGTTCAACGAGGGTGGACAGGAGGTTCTGGTGGTTCACTGTGTCAAATGCAGCAGATAGGTCTAGTAGGATGAGGCCTGACGACATGGAGGCAGCTCTCACCAATTTTATTGAAAATCAGTTCTGTAAAAATAAACTACTGAGCAAAATAAATTTGTTGATATCTGATTCCATTAATACTTTCACTTGTTGCACTCATGTTTTGCAATGAGTCGATTGAATTATTATTTAAATGCAAACAGGGAATTATTTTATCAATGTTTTTGTCACGGTTGCACAATTGTTCGGCAGAGGAGAGCCAAAATGCAGCCTGCCATTCGCAGAGACGGTGAAGCAGAAAAAAATGCTCATGGAGTGTGCAGACACAAGCATACACCTCATCAACACGCACTTGGTCTCCACAGCATGCAGGTCACTGTTGTGGGTGTAAAAGGTTTAAAGAGAGCTGTTCTCCGATCTCCTTGTGTGTTATAAGAGAGTAAAGTAAGAGAGCCTTAGTGTTGACTGTCTCTCTCCTGGAGTGTGTTTATGATAATGTGAGGTGATGGTGTGAGCATGATATATAATGTGCTTATTATCTCCCCATGGCTGTGCACCTGACTGATCAGGCCAGAGTAACTTGAGGTGTTAAGACACAGTGGGGTCCCACTAAATCTGCAGGCTTTTCTGAGCTCTGGGCCTTTGCCCTGAGGTCACTTGTGTACTAGACACCTCCACAATAGTGCCAGAGAGTCCAGAGAATAGGCTTAGCCCACAATCAGGTCACATCTGGGATACAGGGAAATTCTAGTCCCAGCTGACCCCAGATCAGTGATCTTGGCCTCTCCAGACCAGAGCTGAGTGCCTTTAATTTGACAAAAAATAAATAAATTTGTTGTTTCAGCAAACAGCTGGTAATGAGGGGTGGCATTGTAGCATAGTGGTAAGGAGCATGGCTCATAACTGAAAGGTTGCTGGTTCAGTTCCCTGCTGGGGCACTGCTGCTGTACTTTTGGTCAAGGTACCTAACCTGGAATTACCTCAGCAAATATCCAGCTTTATAAACAGATAACAGGGTAAACTGCCCTGTGTAAGTCACTCTGGGTAAGAGCATCTGCTCAATGGCAGTGATGTAATGCATCCATCATGTGTTGGAAAGTGCAGTGAGTTTGAATCCTCTGGGCAGGAGTGAGTCTGCTGCTCTCTTCCTGTGTTATCTCTGGGAGGGGTCTGTGATCCTCCTTGCTAGACTCAGTGTGGGTTTCTCTGTGATGTTTGGAAACTGGGAGCAGGAAAACTTGTTGGCCGATGATTTTGTTGAGCTTGTTCTTGCTTTGCGTAGATTACGCCACAGCCCAGCTTTGCATATACAACCTAAAATGCTGCAGAAAACGTCTGTGTGAAAGAAAAAGTGAGGCAGAGTATCATATAAAAAGCCATATAAGGAGTCAACAATATCAGAAGTGCTGCATGACCAGGTTTCAATAGTTGGCCAGACAAGGTTCAATCTAGTTGCTAGAGATATGAATACATTAAACTATTAGATCTGTTGGCTGGTATGGAGCTGTGCAGCATACTCCGATAGGTAGGGCCTGATTTTACTGATGTTGTAACATAATATATAATATGCAAAACATAAAGAAGATACCTTTTTTTTTTAAATTAATTTTAAACTGTTTTGCTTCAACAATATTATTTTACTGCTGAAATTGGACAAAAGGCCTTGTATTCACAAACCCACATACTGTGATCAGTATTTGTGTCATGATGAAGAGAAGTTCAGCTGGGGGTTCTGAGTCAGCCTCTTCCACACAACATAGCCCTGTGTCTTCAACCTCATCAACAAACAGTGTGAGTGTTTAAAATTGGCCATACAGCTAATAGCCCGAATATGAGAAAAGCAGCTATGTGCAATATGATTTCCACACTGCAAGCTCAAAGCTTTGACGTTTCCCTTCTCATTCCACACTAGGAAAACAACATTGATAGTGTATCATAGTGTATCATTCCTTTAATTTAGGAGAATTTCACTATTTGCGTTTAATGCGGTTAGCATGAACAGCGCTGAATTTAACCAATATTCATGATGTAAAAGTGGCCACACTCATTATGAATTGTTTGCTGAAAACAGTTAGCTTCTAATATTCCCTTTTCTCTTGACATTAAAACACATTTGATACGACCAAGAGAAAACCAAGTTACTCGTTTGGTAGCTGACAGGCAAAAAATAAACAAAAACTTAGCTGTTCATGAGCAGGACTATGCTTCACCAAAAATTCAGGTGAAGCATCAATATTTGTTCAGTTATTGTTTGTTGAATGGCTGGATACTCCTTGGTTATACATCAGAGGAAACAAAGCGTGTAATAACATCAAATTTGTAGGCAAATGCTGGGATATTGTATCTTAATATTATGCAGTGTTTTGCAATGAGTGCAAACATATCAAGGCATACATGGCCACTACACTTCATAACCTGGCATTTTTCTATGATAGTAAAAATGGCATTTGTTAAGCCACGGTGCACTCCCCATCACTGTTTATGGAGATGTAAAACCACAGACATTCCGTGTGTTCAAAATGAGAAGGTTGGTTGCCCTGACTTCCAGGCACCAGTGGGTGTCAAAGTGGTGTGGAAGGTTCCAATACACTTGGTCTCCACAGCATGCAGGTCACTGTTGTGGGTGTAAAAGGTTTAAAGAGAGCTGTTCTCCGATCTCCTTGTGTGTTATAAGAGAGTAAAGTAAGAGAGCCTTAGAAATCCACTTGAGCATGTTTGTGTTGACTGTCTCTCTCCTGGAGTGTGTTTATGATAATGTGAGGTGATGCTGTGAGCATGATATATAATGTGCTTATTATCTCCCCATGGCTGTGCACCTGACTGATCAGGCCAGAGTAACTTGAGGTGTTAAGACACAGTGGGGTCCCACTAAATCTGCAGGCTTTTCTGAGCTCTGGGCCTTTGCCCTGAGGTCACTTGTGTACTAGACACCTCCACAACAGTGCCAGAGGGTCCAGAGAATAGGCTTAGCCCACAATCAGGTCACATCTGGGATACAGGGAAATTCTAGTCCCAGCTGACCCCAGATCAGTGATCTTGGCCTCTCCAGACCAGAGCTGGGTGCCTTTAATTTGACAAAAAATAAATAAATTTGTTGTTTCAGCAAACAGCTGGTAATGAGGGGTGGCAGTGTAGCATAGTGGTAAGGAGCATGGCTCATAACTGAAAGGTTGCTGGTTCAGTTCCCTGCTGGGGCACTGCTGCTGTACTTTTGGTCAAGGTACCTAACCTGGAATTACCTCAGCAAATATCCAGCTTTATAAACAGATAACAGGGTAAACTGCCCTGTGTAAGTCACTCTGGGTAAGAGCATCTGCTCAATGGCAGTGATGTAATGCATCCATCATGTGTTGGAAAGTGCAGTGAGTTTGATTCCTCTGGGCAGGAGTGAGTCTGCTGCTCTCTTCCTGTGTTATCTCTGGGAGGGGTCTGTGATCTTCCTTGCTAGACTCAGTGTGGGTTTCTCTGTGATGTTTGGAAACTGGGAGCAGGAAAACTTGTTGGCCGATGATTTTGTTGAGCTTGTTCTTGCTTTGCGTAGATTACGCCACAGCCCAGCTTTGCATATACAACCTAAAATGCTGCAGAAAACGTCTGTGTGAAAGAAAAAGTGAGGCAGAGTATCATATAAAAAGCCATATAAGGAGTCAACAATATCAGAAGTGCTGCATGACCAGGTTTCAATAGTTGGCCAGACAAGGTTCAATCTAGTTGCTAGAGATATGAATACATTAAACTATTAGATCTGTTGGCTGGTATGGAGCTGTGCAGCATACTCCGATAGGTAGGGCCTGATTTTACTGATGTTGTAACATAATATATAATATGCAAAACATAAAGAAGATACCTTTTTTTTTTAAATTAATTTTAAACTGTTTTGCTTCAACAATATTATTTTACTGCTGAAATTGGACAAAAGGCCTTGTATTCACAAACCCACATACTGTGATCAGTATTTGTGTCATGATGAAGAGAAGTTCAGCTGGGGGTTCTGAGTCAGCCTCTTCCACACAACATAGCCCTGTGTCTTCAACCTCATCAACAAACAGTGTGAGTGTTTAAAATTGGCCATACAGCTAATAGCCCGAATATGAGAAAAGCAGCTATGTGCAATATGATTTCCACACTGCAAGCTCAAAGCTTTGACGTTTCCCTTCTCATTCCACACTAGGAAAACAACATTGATAGTGTATCATAGTGTATCATTCCTTTAATTTAGGAGAATTTCACTATTTGCGTTTAATGCGGTTAGCATGAACAGCGCTGAATTTAACCAATATTCATGATGTAAAAGTGGCCACACTCATTATGAATTGTTTGCTGAAAACAGTTAGCTTCTAATATTCCCTTTTCTCTTGACATTAAAACACATTTGATACGACCAAGAGAAAACCAAGTTACTCGTTTGGTAGCTGACAGGCAAAAAATAAACAAAAACTTAGCTGTTCATGAGCAGGACTATGCTTCACCAAAAATTCAGGTGAAGCATCAATATTTGTTCAGTTATTGTTTGTTGAATGGCTGGATACTCCTTGGTTATACATCAGAGGAAACAAAGCGTGTAATAACATCAAATTTGTAGGCAAATGCTGGGATATTGTATCTTAATATTATGCAGTGTTTTGCAATGAGTGCAAACATATCAAGGCATACATGGCCACTACACTTCATAACCTGGCATTTTTCTATGATAGTAAAAATGGCATTTGTTAAGCCACGGTGCACTCCCCATCACTGTTTATGGAGATGTAAAACCACAGACATTCCGCGTGTTCAAAATGAGAAGGTTGGTTGCCCTGACTTCCAGGCACCAGCGGGTGTCAAAGTGGTGTGGAAGGTTCCAATAGCCGGACACGGGGAGCTTGGCGTGGTTCTGTGAAGAAATGTACTCCAACTAGTTAGAGGACCACTACTCGCAGGTGAAAGCAGGGGTTCCAGCGAGCGAAGGGTATGGAATTACAGACAATGACAGCTGGCTGTCACTGACGTGAAGACCAGCTTGAGGGAAACAGTAGCTCATTTAAACATAGCAGTACACGTGCAGTGCGCTTCATCAAAGCAAAGTGGCGGGAAAAGCGCTGGGGGGAATGCCAGCTCACCCCACCTCAGCTGCCAGCTCTGCCTCAGACAACCAGAAAGTTTCTGTTGCCAAGGAAACATCCTGATGGCTGGAAGCCAAACCCGGATCTACCGATAGCCCTTTGATGTTGCCTGTGGAGATGATACTATATAAAGTCACCAGGTAACTTCAATTGTAAGCATGCAAGAAACTCCAGACCTGTGTATCCAACATGCAGATGCTGTGTCTTCCTATCCTTCTCCTTCTCCAGGTAGTAGGTAGGTCTAATCCGCCAGCATCCATCTCCTTATTCTGGACTCACATATACCTGGGCTACTCAAACCTAGTCCTGAAAGACGACAGTGACTGCAAGTGTAATCTGTTCTGGTTCTTACCTACCAGACATGGGAAAATCTGACCTGAAATTTTATTTGATTGCCCATTGATAAAATTGTTCTTTACAGCAAAAAAGGTGAGTATTACATGTTAAAAAATATTAAATGATGAGCATTAAATTGCATACTTTCTTTGTAAATCACTCCCTGAGTAAAATGAATAATGTCATGGCAGATCCTGCAGTTCTATCAGAATTATTTCATTTGTCTTTATTGCAGGGAAAAGAAGGACCTGGGGATGATAGGGAGAAAATCACTCCAAAGACTCACTGTCAACATGCAGACAAAATGACAAAATGTGTAGCTTGGTACATAAGAAATAGTTTAGCTAGGAAATGGACTTTCAGGAAATGATTCATGAATACTTTAATATATGTCCTCTAAAAGATATTTTGGTAGCTTGTGTCTTATCGTTCAGAATTCGACTGATTTGTTATCATTCTGCAGGAACTACCAGTCCCAAAAAAAAATGTGTGTTCCCCTTCAAGTACAAAGGCAAATTGTATAATTCATGTACTACAGTGGACTCAGGGTCACCATGGTGCGCTTTAACCAGTGACTATGACAAGGATGGTAAATGGCGTTACTGTACCAAAGTTAAAACCTCAGGTAAATATGTTCATCATATATGACATGATAGTACACTGGGAATGGGTCTGTTAAATACATTAACCCACAGAAAGTGGATGGTTGGATGTATGTTATACTCTTTTCGTCAGCCTTGTACGTAGGTGCGTCCGATGTCCAGCGAATCGTGTGTCATGATATTATATTTCAAATGCATATTGATATTTTACATTACATATACATGTAATACTTAAATTAGGCATCAGATATTCAGAAAATGACCCATGATTTCTTTAAGGTAGTTCCTGTTATCACCTTGTGTATATATCTGAAAAGATGAAGCTAACATTTTAATTCATGTCTGATGATTCAGAATTTGTTTTAAATTTAGTGGGAATGGAATCAAATGTCTTTGGTTGGTTATGGAATAAAAAGTGTGGGGTGGACACTGACTGACGTGTTTTCATTCTGCAGGAACTACCAGTCCCGCAAAAAATAACTGTGTGTTCCCCTTCAAGTACAAAGGCAAATTGTATAATTCATGTACTACAGTGGACTCAGGGTCACCATGGTGCGCTTTAACCAGTGACTATGACAAGGATGGTAAATGGCGTGTATGTACCAAAGATGAAACCTCAGGTAATGCAGGTAATCCTAATTTAATTGTATATGTAATGTAAAATATCAATTTAGGCATCAGATATTCAGAAAATGACCCATGATTTCTTTAAGGTAGTTCCTGTTATCACCTTGTGTATATATCTGAAAAGATGAAGCTAATATTTTAATTCATGTCTGATGATTCAGAATTTGTTTTAAATTTAGTGGGAATGGAATCAAATGTCTTTGGTCAGTTATGGAATAAAAAGTGTGGGGTGGACACTGACTGATGTGTTTTCATTCTGCAGGAACTACCAGTCCCGCAAAAAATAACTGTGTGTTCCCCTTCAAGTACAAAGGCAAATTATATAATTCATGCACTACAGTGGACTCAGGGTCACCATGGTGCGCTTTAACCAGTGACTATGACAAGGATGGTAAATGGCGTTACTGTACCAAAGATGAAATCTCAGGTAAATATGTTCATCATATATAAAATGATAGTACACTGGGAATGGGTCTGTCAAGTACATTAATGCACAGAAAGTTTTTGTTTGGTACGTAATTCATCAGTGTTCTACTAGGGTGCGTCATATTTCCAGCCAAACACTTATCCTGAATTTAGTTTTCGTATACATGCCGACATTTTATTTTACATATATATAAAATCCTTAAATTAGCCATCTGATTCAGAAAATGACCCATGATTTCATTAAGGTAGTTCCTGTTATGAGTTTGTGTATATATCTGAAAAGATGAAGCTAATATTTTAATTCATGTCTGATGATTCAGAATTTGTTTTAAATTTAGTGGGAATGGAATCAAATGTCTTTGGTTGGTTATGGAATAAAAAGTGTGGGGTGGACACTGACTGACGTGTTTTCATTCTGCAGGAACTACCAGTCCCGCAAAAAATAACTGTGTGTTCCCCTTCAAGTACAAAGGCAAATTGTATAATTCATGTACTACAGTGGACTCAGGGTCACCATGGTGCGCTTTAACCAGTGACTATGACAAGGATGGTAAATGGCGTTACTGTACCAAAGATGAAACCTCAGGTAAATATGTTCATCATATATGACATGTTAGTACATTGGGAATGGGTCTGTTAAATACATTAACCCACAGAAAGTGGATGGTTGGACGTATGTTATACTCTTTTCGTCAGCCTTGTACTTAGGTGCTTCCGATGTCCAGCGAATCGTGTGTCATGATATTATATTTCAAATGCATATTGATATTTTACATTACATATACATGAAATACTTAAATTAGGCATCAGATATTCAGAAAATGACCCATGGTTTCTTTAAGGTAGTTCCTGTTATGAGTTTGTGTATATATCTGAAAAGTTGAAGCTAATATTTTAATTCATGTCTGATGATTCAGAATTTGTTTTAAATTTAGTGGGAATGGAATCAAATGTCTTTGGTTGGTTATGGAATAAAAAGTGTGGGGTGGACACTGACTGACGTGTTTTCATTCTGCAGGAACTACCAGTCCCGCAAAAAATAACTGTGTGTTCCCCTTCAAGTACAAAGGCAAATTATATAATTCATGCACTACAGTGGACTCAGGGTCACCATGGTGTGCTTTAACCAGTGACTATGACAAGGATGGTAAATGGCGTTACTGTACCAAAGATGAAATCTCAGGTAAATATGTTCATCATATATAAAATGATAGTACACTGGGAATGGGTCTGTCAAGTACATTAATGCACAGAAAGTTTTTGTTTGGTACGTAATTCATCAGTGTTCTACTAGGGTGCGTCATATTTCCAGCCAAACACTTATCCTGAATTTAGTTTTTGTATACATGCCGACATTTTATTTTACACATACATAAGATCCTTAAATTAGGCATCAGATATTCAGAAAATGACCCATGATTTCTTTAAGGTAGTTCCTGTTATCACCTTGTGTATATATCTGAAAAGATGAAGCTAATATTTTAATTCATGTCTGATGATTCAGAATTTGTTTTAAATTTAGTGGGAATGGAATCAAATGTCTTTGGTCAGTTATGGAATAAAAAGTGTGGGGTGGACACTGACTGATTTGTTTTCATTCTGCAGGAACTACCAGTCCCGCAAAAAATAACTGTGTGTTCCCCTTCAAGTACAAAGGCAAATTATATAATTCATGCACTACAGTGGACTCAGGGTCACCATGGTGCGCTTTAACCAGTGACTATGACAAGGATGGTAAATGGCGTGTATGTACCAAAGATGAAACCTCAGGTAAATATGTTCATCATATATGACATGTTAGTACATTGGGAATGGGTCTGTTAAATACATTAACCCACAGAAAGTGGATGGTTGGATGTATGTTATACTCTTTTCGTCAGCCTTGTACTTAGGTGCGTCCGATGTCCAGCGAATCGTGTGTCATGATATTATATTTCAAATGCATATTGATATTTTACATTACATATACATGAAATACTTAAATTAGGTATCAGATATTCAGAAAATGACCCATGGTTTCTTTAAGGTAGTTCCTGTTATGAGTTTGTGTATATATCTGAAAAGATGAAGCTAACATTTTAATTCATGTCTGATGATTCAGAATTTGTTTTAAATTTAGTGGGAATGGAATCAAATGTCTTTGGTTGGTTATGGAATAAAAAGTGTGGGGTGGACACTGACTGACGTGTTTTCATTCTGCAGGAACTACCAGTCCCGCAAAAAATAACTGTGTGTTCCCCTTCAAGTACAAAGGCAAATTGTATAATTCATGTACTACAGTGGACTCAGGGTCACCATGGTGCGCTTTAACCAGTGACTATGACAAGGATGGTAAATGGCGTGTATGTACCAAAGATGAAACCTCAGGTAATGCAGGTAATCCTAATTTAATTGTATATGTAATGTAAAATATCAATTTAGGCATCAGATATTCAGAAAATGACCCATGATTTCTTTAAGGTAGTTCCTGTTATCACCTCGTGTATATATCTGAAAAGATGAAGCTAATATTTTAATTCATGTCTGATGATTCAGAATTTGTTTTAAATTTAGTGGGAATGGCATCAAATGTCTTTGGTTGGTTATGGAATAAAAAGTGTGGGGTAGACACTGACTGACGTGTTTTCATTCTGCAGGAACTACCAGTCCCACAAAAAATAACTGTGTGTTCCCCTTCAAGTACAAAGGCAAATTATATAATTCATGCACTACAGTGGACTCAGGGTCACCATGGTGCGCTTTAACCAGTGACTATGACAAGGATGGTAAATGGCGTTACTGTACCAAAGATGAAATCTCAGGTAAATATGTTCATCATATATGACATGATAGTACACTGGGAATGGGTCTGTTAAATACATTAACCCACAGAAAGTGAATGGTTGGACGTATGTTATACTCTTTTCGTCAGCCTTGTACTTAGGTGCGTCCGATGTCCAGCGAATCGTGTGTCATGATATTATATTTCAAATGCATATTGATATTTTACATTACATATACATGAAATACTTAAATTAGGCATCAGATATTCAGAAAATGACCCATGATTTCTTTAAGGTAGTTCCTGTTATCACCTTGTGTATATATCTGAAAAGATGAAGCTAGTATTTTTATTCATGTCTGATGATTCAGAATTTGTTTTAAATTTAGTGGGAATGGAATCAAATGTCTTTGGTCAGTTATGGAATAAAAAGTGTGGGGTGGACACTGACTGATTTGTTTTCATTCTGCAGGAACTACCAGTCCCGCAAAAAATAACTGTGTGTTCCCCTTCAAGTACAAAGGCAAATTATATAATTCATGTACTACAGTGGACTCAGGGTCACCATGGTGCGCTTTAACCAGTGACTATGACAAGGATGGTAAATGGCGTGTATGTACCAAAGATGAAACCTCAGGTAAATATGTTCATCATATATGACATGTTAGTACATTGGGAATGGGTCTGTTAAATACATTAACCCACAGAAAGTGGATGGTTGGATGTATGTTATACTCTTTTCGTCAGCCTTGTACTTAGGTGCTTCCGATGTCCAGCGAATCGTGTGTCATGATATTATATTTCAAATGCATATTGATATTTTACATTACATATACATGAAATACTTAAATTAGGTATCAGATATTCAGAAAATGACCCATGGTTTCTTTAAGGTAGTTCCTGTTATGAGTTTGTGTATATATCTGAAAAGATGAAGCTAACATTTTAATTCATGTCTGATGATTCAGAATTTGTTTTAAATTTAGTGGGAATGGAATCAAATGTCTTTGGTCAGTTATGGAATAAAAAGTGTGGGGTGGACACTGACTGATTTGTTTTCATTCTGCAGGAACTACCAGTCCCGCAAAAAATAACTGTGTGTTCCCCTTCAAGTACAAAGGCAAATTATATAATTCATGCACTACAGTGGACTCAGGGTCACCATGGTGCGCTTTAACCAGTGACTATGACAAGGATGGTAAATGGCGTTACTGTACCAAAGATGAAATCTCAGGTAAATATGTTCATCATATATAAAATGATAGTACACTGGGAATGGGTCTGTCAAGTACATTAATGCACAGAAAGTTTTTGTTTGGTACGTAATTCATCAGTGTTCTACTAGGGTGCGTCATATTTCCAGCCAAACACTTATCCTGAATTTTGTTTTTGTATACATGCCGACATTTTATTTTACACATACATAAGATCCTTAAATTAGGCATCTGATATTCAGAAAATGACCCATGATTTCTTTAAGGTAGTTCCTGTTATCACCTCGTGTATATATCTGAAAAGATGAAGCTAATATTTTAATTCATGTCTGATGATTCAGAATTTGTTTTAAATTTAGTGGGAATGGCATCAAATGTCTTTGGTTGGTTATGGAATAAAAAGTGTGGGGTAGACACTGACTGACGTGTTTTCATTCTGCAGGAACTACCAGTCCCACAAAAAATAACTGTGTGTTCCCCTTCAAGTACAAAGGCAAATTATATAATTCATGCACTACAGTGGACTCAGGGTCACCATGGTGCGCTTTAACCAGTGACTATGACAAGGATGGTAAATGGCGTTACTGTACCAAAGATGAAATCTCAGGTAAATATGTTCATCATATATGACATGATAGTACACTGGGAATGGGTCTGTTAAATACATTAACCCACAGAAAGTGGATGGTTGGACGTATGTTATACTCTTTTCGTCAGCCTTGTACTTAGGTGCGTCCGATGTCCAGCGAATCGTGTGTCATGATATTATATTTCAAATGCATATTGATATTTTACATTACATATACATGAAATACTTAAATTAGGCATCAGATATTCAGAAAATGACCCATGATTTCTTTAAGGTAGTTCCTGTTATCACCTTGTGTATATATCTGAAAAGATGAAGCTAGTATTTTTATTCATGTCTGATGATTCAGAATTTGTTTTAAATTTAGTGGGAATGGAATCAAATGTCTTTGGTCAGTTATGGAATAAAAAGTGTGGGGTGGACACTGACTGATTTGTTTTCATTCTGCAGGAACTACCAGTCCCGCAAAAAATAACTGTGTGTTCCCCTTCAAGTACAAAGGCAAATTATATAATTCATGCACTACAGTGGACTCAGGGTCACCATGGTGCGCTTTAACCAGTGACTATGACAAGGATGGTAAATGGCGTGTATGTACCAAAGATGAAACCTCAGGTAAATATGTTCATCATATATGACATGTTAGTACATTGGGAATGGGTCTGTTAAATACATTAACCCACAGAAAGTGGATGGTTGGATGTATGTTATACTCTTTTCGTCAGCCTTGTACTTAGGTGCGTCCGATGTCCAGCGAATCGTGTGTCATGATATTATATTTCAAATGCATATTGATATTTTACATTACATATACATGAAATACTTAAATTAGGTATCAGATATTCAGAAAATGACCCATGGTTTCTTTAAGGTAGTTCCTGTTATGAGTTTGTGTATATATCTGAAAAGATGAAGCTAACATTTTAATTCATGTCTGATGATTCAGAATTTGTTTTAAATTTAGTGGGAATGGAATCAAATGTCTTTGGTCGGTTATGGAATAAAAAGTGTGGGGTGGACACTGACTGACGTGTTTTCATTCTGCAGGAACTACCAGTCCCGCAAAAAATAACTGTGTGTTCCCCTTCAAGTACAAAGGCAAATTATATAATTCATGCACTACAGTGGACTCAGGGTCACCATGGTGTGCTTTAACCAGTGACTATGACAAGGATGGCAAGTGGCGTTACTGTACCAAAGATGAAATCTCAGGTAAATATGTTCATCATATATGAAATGATAGTACAGTGGGAATGGGTCTGTCAAGTACATTAATGCACAGAAAGTTTTTGTTTGGTACGTAATTCATCAGTGTTCTTCTAGGGTGCGTCATATTTCCAGCCAAACACTTATCCTGAATTTAGTTTTTGTATACATGCCGACATTTTATTTTACACATACATAAGATCCTTAAATTAGGCATCAGATATTCAGAAAATGACCCCTGATTTCTTTAAGGTAGTTCCTGTTATCACCTCGTGTATATATCTGAAAAGATGAAGCTAGTATTTTAATTCATGTCTGATGATTCAGAATTTGTTTTAAATTTAGTGGGAATGGAATCAAATGTCTTTGGTCAGTTATGGAATAAAAAGTGTGGGGTGGACACTGACTGATTTGTTTTCATTCTGCAGGAACTACCAGTCCCGCAAAAAATAACTGTGTGTTCCCCTTCAAGTACAAAGGCAAATTATATAATTCATGCACTACAGTGGACTCAGGGTCACCATGGTGCGCTTTAACCAGTGACTATGACAAGGATGGTAAATGGCGTGTATGTACCAAAGATGAAACCTCAGGTAAATATGTTCATCATATATGACATGTTAGTACATTGGGAATGGGTCTGTTAAATACATTAACCCACAGAAAGTGGATGGTTGGATGTATGTTATACTCTTTTCGTCAGCCTTGTACTTAGGTGCGTCCGATGTCCAGCGAATCGTGTGTCATGATATTATATTTCAAATGCATATTGATATTTTACATTACATATACATGAAATACTTAAATTAGGTATCAGATATTCAGAAAATGACCCATGGTTTCTTTAAGGTAGTTCCTGTTATGAGTTTGTGTATATATCTGAAA
The DNA here is from genome assembly GCF_013368585.1 of Megalops cyprinoides. Classification (NCBI taxonomy): domain Eukaryota; kingdom Metazoa; phylum Chordata; class Actinopteri; order Elopiformes; family Megalopidae; genus Megalops; species Megalops cyprinoides. The sequence goes on along the minus strand of NC_050587.1, from coordinate 40,851,916 downwards.
AGATGAAGCTAACATTTTAATTCATGTCTGATGATTCAGAATTTGTTTGGGCGGCAGTGTAGCTTAGTGGTTAAGGAGCAGGACTCGTAACCGAAAGGTTGCCGGTTCGATCCCCACGGGGACACTGCTGCTGTACCCTTGGGCAAGGTACTTAACCCACAATTGCCTCAGTAAAATATCCAGCTGTATAAATGGATAACATTGTAAAGAACTGTAACCTATGTAAGTCGCTTTGGATAAAAGCGTCTGCTAAATGAATAAATGTAAAAAAATGTAAATCTGTTTTAAATTTAGTGGGAATGGAATCAAATGTCTTTGGTTGGTTATGGAATAAAAAGTGTGGGGTGGACACTGACTGACGTGTTTTCATTCTGCAGGAACTACCAGTCCCGCAAAAAATAACTGTGTGTTCCCCTTCAAGTACAAAGGCAAATTGTATAATTCATGTACTACAGTGGACTCAGGGTCACCATGGTGCGCTTTAACCAGTGACTATGACAAGGATGGTAAATGGCGTGTATGTACCAAAGATGAAACCTCAGGTAATGCAGGTAATCCTAATTTAATTGTATATGTAATGTAAAATATCAATTTAGGCATCAGATATTCAGAAAATGACCCATGATTTCTTTAAGGTAGTTCCTGTTATCACCTCGTGTATATATCTGAAAAGATGAAGCTAATATTTTAATTCATGTCTGATGATTCAGAATTTGTTTTAAATTTAGTGGGAATGGCATCAAATGTCTTTGGTTGGTTATGGAATAAAAAGTGTGGGGTAGACACTGACTGACGTGTTTTCATTCTGCAGGAACTACCAGTCCCACAAAAAATAACTGTGTGTTCCCCTTCAAGTACAAAGGCAAATTATATAATTCATGCACTACAGTGGACTCAGGGTCACCATGGTGCGCTTTAACCAGTGACTATGACAAGGATGGTAAATGGCGTTACTGTACCAAAGATGAAATCTCAGGTAAATATGTTCATCATATATGACATGATAGTACACTGGGAATGGGTCTGTTAAATACATTAACCCACAGAAAGTGGATGGTTGGACGTATGTTATACTCTTTTCGTCAGCCTTGTACTTAGGTGCGTCCGATGTCCAGCGAATCGTGTGTCATGATATTATATTTCAAATGCATATTGATATTTTACATTACATATACATGAAATACTTAAATTAGGCATCAGATATTCAGAAAATGACCCATGATTTCTTTAAGGTAGTTCCTGTTATCACCTTGTGTATATATCTGAAAAGATGAAGCTAGTATTTTTATTCATGTCTGATGATTCAGAATTTGTTTTAAATTTAGTGGGAATGGAATCAAATGTCTTTGGTCAGTTATGGAATAAAAAGTGTGGGGTGGACACTGACTGATTTGTTTTCATTCTGCAGGAACTACCAGTCCCGCAAAAAATAACTGTGTGTTCCCCTTCAAGTACAAAGGCAAATTATATAATTCATGCACTACAGTGGACTCAGGGTCACCATGGTGCGCTTTAACCAGTGACTATGACAAGGATGGTAAATGGCGTGTATGTACCAAAGATGAAACCTCAGGTAAATATGTTCATCATATATGACATGTTAGTACATTGGGAATGGGTCTGTTAAATACATTAACCCACAGAAAGTGGATGGTTGGATGTATGTTATACTCTTTTCGTCAGCCTTGTACTTAGGTGCGTCCGATGTCCAGCGAATCGTGTGTCATGATATTATATTTCAAATGCATATTGATATTTTACATTACATATACATGAAATACTTAAATTAAGTATCAGATATTCAGAAAATGACCCATGGTTTCTTTAAGGTAGTTCCTGTTATGAGTTTGTGTATATATCTGAAAAGATGAAGCTAACATTTTAATTCATGTCTGATGATTCAGAATTTGTTTTAAATTTAGTGGGAATGGAATCAAATGTCTTTGGTTGGTTATGGAATAAAAAGTGTGGGGTGGACACTGACTGACGTGTTTTCATTCTGCAGGAACTACCAGTCCCGCAAAAAATAACTGTGTGTTCCCCTTCAAGTACAAAGGCAAATTATATAATTCATGCACTACAGTGGACTCAGGGTCACCATGGTGTGCTTTAACCAGTGACTATGACAAGGATGGCAAGTGGCGTTACTGTACCAAAGATGAAATCTCAGGTAAATATGTTCATCATATATGAAATGATAGTACAGTGGGAATGGGTCTGTCAAGTACATTAATGCACAGAAAGTTTTTGTTTGGTACGTAATTCATCAGTGTTCTTCTAGGGTGCGTCATATTTCCAGCCAAACACTTATCCTGAATTTAGTTTTTGTATACATGCCGACATTTTATTTTACATATATATAAAATCCTTAAATTAGCCATCTGATTCAGAAAATGACCCATGATTTCATTAAGGTAGTTCCTGTTATGAGTTTGTGTATATATCTGAAAAGATGAAGCTAATATTTTAATTCATGTCTGATGATTCAGAATTTGTTTTAAATTTAGTGGGAATGGAATCAAATGTCTTTGGTTGGTTATGGAATAAAAAGTGTGGGGTGGACACTGACTGACGTGTTTTCATTCTGCAGGAACTACCAGTCCCGCAAAAAATAACTGTGTGTTCCCCTTCAAGTACAAAGGCAAATTGTATAATTCATGCACTACAGTGGACTCAGGGTCACCATGGTGCGCTTTAACCAGTGACTATGACAAGGATGGTAAATGGCGTTACTGTACCAAAGATGAAACCTCAGGTAAATATGTTCATCATATATGACATGTTAGTACATTGGGAATGGGTCTGTTAAATACATTAACCCACAGAAAGTGGATGGTTGGACGTATGTTATACTCTTTTCGTCAGCCTTGTACTTAGGTGCTTCCGATGTCCAGCGAATCGTGTGTCATGATATTATATTTCAAATGCATATTGATATTTTACATTACATATACATGAAATACTTAAATTAGGCATCAGATATTCAGAAAATGACCCATGGTTTCTTTAAGGTAGTTCCTGTTATGAGTTTGTGTATATATCTGAAAAGTTGAAGCTAATATTTTAATTCATGTCTGATGATTCAGAATTTGTTTTAAATTTAGTGGGAATGGAATCAAATGTCTTTGGTTGGTTATGGAATAAAAAGTGTGGGGTGGACACTGACTGACGTGTTTTCATTCTGCAGGAACTACCAGTCCCGCAAAAAATAACTGTGTGTTCCCCTTCAAGTACAAAGGCAAATTATATAATTCATGCACTACAGTGGACTCAGGGTCACCATGGTGTGCTTTAACAAGTGACTATGACAAGGATGGTAAATGGCGTTACTGTACCAAAGATGAAATCTCAGGTAAATATGTTCATCATATATAAAATGATAGTACACTGGGAATGGGTCTGTCAAGTACATTAATGCACAGAAAGTTTTTGTTTGGTACGTAATTCATCAGTGTTCTACTAGGGTGCGTCATATTTCCAGCCAAACACTTATCCTGAATTTAGTTTTTGTATACATGCCGACATTTGATTTTACACATACATAAGATCCTTAAATTAGGCATCAGATATTCAGAAAATGACCCCTGATTTCTTTAAGGTAGTTCCTGTTATCACCTTGTATATATATCTGAAAAGATGAAGCTAATATTTTAATTCATGTCTGATGATTCAGAATTTGTTTTAAATTTAGTGGGAATGGAATCAAATGTCTTTGGTCAGTTATGGAATAAAAAGTGTGGGGTGGACACTGACTGATTTGTTTTCATTCTGCAGGAACTACCAGTCCCGCAAAAAATAACTGTGTGTTCCCCTTCAAGTACAAAGGCAAATTATATAATTCATGCACTACAGTGGACTCAGGGTCACCATGGTGCGCTTTAACCAGTGACTATGACAAGGATGGTAAATGGCGTGTATGTACCAAAGATGAAACCTCAGGTAAATATGTTCATCATATATGACATGTTAGTACATTGGGAATGGGTCTGTTAAATACATTAACCCACAGAAAGTGGATGGTTGGATGTATGTTATACTCTTTTCGTCAGCCTTGTACTTAGGTGCTTCCGATGTCCAGCGAATCGTGTGTCATGATATTATATTTCAAATGCATATTGATATTTTACATTACATATACATGAAATACTTAAATTAGGTATCAGATATTCAGAAAATGACCCATGGTTTCTTTAAGGTAGTTCCTGTTATGAGTTTGTGTATATATCTGAAAAGATGAAGCTAACATTTTAATTCATGTCTGATGATTCAGAATTTGTTTTAAATTTAGTGGGAATGGAATCAAATGTCTTTGGTTGGTTATGGAATAAAACGTGTGGGGTGGACACTGACTGACGTGTTTTCATTCTGCAGGAACTACCAGTCCCGCAAAAAATAACTGTGTGTTCCCCTTCAAGTACAAAGGCAAATTATATAATTCATGCACTACAGTGGACTCAGGGTCACCATGGTGTGCTTTAACCAGTGACTATGACAAGGATGGTAAATGGCGTTACTGTACCAAAGATGAAATCTCAGGTAAATATGTTCATCATATATAAAATGATAGTACATTGGGAATGGGTCTGTCAAGTACATTAATGCACAGAAAGTTTTTGTTTGGTACGTAATTCATCAGTGTTCTTCTAGGGTGCGTCATATTTCCAGCCAAACACTTATCCTGAATTTTGTTTTTGTATACATGCCGACATTTTATTTTACACATACATAAGATCCTTAAATTAGGCATCTGATATTCAGAAAATGACCCATGATTTCTTTAAGGTAGTTCCTGTTATCACCTCGTGTATATATCTGAAAAGATGAAGCTAATATTTTAATTCATGTCTGATGATTCAGAATTTGTTTTAAATTTAGTGGGAATGGCATCAAATGTCTTTGGTTGGTTATGGAATAAAAAGTGTGGGGTAGACACTGACTGACGTGTTTTCATTCTGCAGGAACTACCAGTCCCACAAAAAATAACTGTGTGTTCCCCTTCAAGTACAAAGGCAAATTATATAATTCATGCACTACAGTGGACTCAGGGTCACCATGGTGCGCTTTAACCAGTGACTATGACAAGGATGGTAAATGGCGTTACTGTACCAAAGATGAAATCTCAGGTAAATATGTTCATCATATATGACATGATAGTACACTGGGAATGGGTCTGTTAAATACATTAACCCACAGAAAGTGGATGGTTGGACGTATGTTATACTCTTTTCGTCAGCCTTGTACTTAGGTGCGTCCGATGTCCAGCGAATCGTGTGTCATGATATTATATTTCAAATGCATATTGATATTTTACATTACATATACATGAAATACTTAAATTAGGCATCAGATATTCAGAAAATGACCCATGATTTCTTTAAGGTAGTTCCTGTTATCACCTTGTGTATATATCTGAAAAGATGAAGCTAGTATTTTTATTCATGTCTGATGATTCAGAATTTGTTTTAAATTTAGTGGGAATGGAATCAAATGTCTTTGGTCAGTTATGGAATAAAAAGTGTGGGGTGGACACTGACTGAGTTGTTTTCATTCTGCAGGAACTACCAGTCCCGCAAAAAATAACTGTGTGTTCCCCTTCAAGTACAAAGGCAAATTATATAATTCATGCACTACAGTGGACTCAGGGTCACCATGGTGCGCTTTAACCAGTGACTATGACAAGGATGGTAAATGGCGTGTATGTACCAAAGATGAAACCTCAGGTAAATATGTTCATCATATATGACATGTTAGTACATTGGGAATGGGTCTGTTAAATACATTAACCCACAGAAAGTGGATGGTTGGATGTATGTTATACTCTTTTCGTCAGCCTTGTACTTAGGTGCGTCCGATGTCCAGCGAATCGTGTGTCATGATATTATATTTCAAATGCATATTGATATTTTACATTACATATACATGAAATACTTAAATTAGGTATCAGATATTCAGAAAATGACCCATGGTTTCTTTAAGGTAGTTTCTGTTATGAGTTTGTGTATATATCTGAAAAGATGAAGCTAACATTTTCATTCATGTCTGATGATTCAGAATTTGTTTTAAATTTAGTGGGAATGGAATCAAATGTCTTTGGTTGGTTATGGAATAAAAAGTGTGGGGTGGACACTGACTGACGTGTTTTCATTCTGCAGGAACTACCAGTCCCGCAAAAAATAACTGTGTGTTCCCCTTCAAGTACAAAGGCAAATTATATAATTCATGCACTACAGTGGACTCAGGGTCACCATGGTGTGCTTTAACCAGTGACTATGACAAGGATGGCAAGTGGCGTTACTGTACCAAAGATGAAATCTCAGGTAAATATGTTCATCATATATGAAATGATAGTACAGTGGGAATGGGTCTGTCAAGTACATTAATGCACAGAAAGTTTTTGTTTGGTACGTAATTCATCAGTGTTCTTCTAGGGTGCGTCATATTTCCAGCCAAACACTTATCCTGAATTTAGTTTTTGTATACATGCCGACATTTTATTTTACACATACATAAGATCCTTAAATTAGGCATCAGATATTCAGAAAATGACCCCTGATTTCTTTAAGGTAGTTCCTGTTATCACCTCGTGTATATATCTGAAAAGATGAAGCTAGTATTTTAATTCATGTCTGATGATTCAGAATTTGTTTTAAATTTAGTGGGAATGGAATCAAATGTCTTTGGTTGGTTATGGAATAAAAAGTGTGGGGTGGACACTGACTGACGTGTTTTCATTCTGCAGGAACTACCAGTCCCGCAAAAAATAACTGTGTGTTCCCCTTCAAGTACAAAGGCAAATTATATAATTCATGCACTACAGTGGACTCAGGGTCACCATGGTGTGCTTTAACCAGTGACTATGACAAGGATGGCAAGTGGCGTTACTGTACCAAAGATGAAATCTCAGGTAAATATGTTCATCATATATAAAATGATAGTACACTGGGAATGGGTCTGTCAAGTACATTAATGCACAGAAAGTTTTTGTTTGGTACGTAATTCATCAGTGTTCTACTAGGGTGCGTCATATTTCCAGCCAAACACATTATCCTGAATTTAGTTTTTGTATACATGCCGACATTTTATTTTACACATACATAAGATCCTTAAATTAGGCATCAGATATTCAGAAAATGACCCCTGATTTCTTTAAGGTAGTTCCTGTTATGAGTTTGTGTATATATCTGAAAAGATGAAGCTAATATTTTAATTCATGTCTGATGATTCAGAATTTGTTTTAAATTTAGTGGGAATGGAATCAAATGTCTTTGGTTGGTTATGGAATAAAAAGTGTGGGGTGGACACTGACTGACGTGTTTTCATTCTGCAGGAACTACCAGTCCCGCAAAAAATAACTGTGTGTTCCCCTTCAAGTACAAAGGCAAATTATATAATTCATGCACTACAGTGGACTCAGGGTCACCATGGTGTGCTTTAACCAGTGACTATGACAAGGATGGTAAATGGCGTTACTGTACCAAAGATGAAATCTCAGGTAAATATGTTCATCATATATGACATGATAGTACACTGGGAATGGGTCTGTTAAATACATTAACCCACAGAAAGTGGATGGTTGGACGTATGTTATACTCTTTTCATCAGCCTTGTACTTAGGTGCGTCCGATGTCCAGCGAATCGTGTGTCATGATATTATATTTCAAATGCATGTTGATATTTTACATTACATATACATGAAATACTTAAATTAGGCATCAGATATTCAGAAAATGACCCATGGTTTCTTTAAGGTAGTTCCTGTTATCACCTTGTGTATATATCTGAAAAGATGAAGCTAACATTTTAATTCATGTCTGATGATTCAGAATTTGTTTTAAATTTAGTGGGAATGGAATCAAATGTCTTTGGTTGGTTATGGAATAAAAAGTGTGGGATGGACACTGACTGACGTGTTTTCATTCTGCAGGAACTACCAGTCCCGCAAAAAATAACTGTGTGTTCCCCTTCAAGTACAAAGGCAAATTGTATAATTCATGTACTACAGTGGACTCAGGGTCACCATGGTGCGCTTTAACCAGTGACTATGACAAGGATGGTAAATGGCGTGTATGTACCAAAGATGAAACCTCAGGTAAATATGTTCATCATATATGACATGATAGTACACTGGGAATAGGTCTGTTAAATACATTAACCCACAGAAAGTGGATGGTTGGACGTATGTTATATTCTTTTCGTCAGCCTTGTACTTAGGTGCTTCCGATGTCCAGCGAATCGTGTGTCATGATATTATATTTCAAATGCATATTGATATTTTACATTACATATACATGAAATACTTAAATTAGGCATCAGATATTCAGAAAATGAACCATGATTTCTTTAAGGTAGTTCCTGTTATCACCTTGTGTATATATCTGAAAAGATGAAGCTAATATTTTAATTCATGTTTGATGATGATTCAGAATTTGTTTTAAATTTAGTGGGAATGGAATCAAATATCTTTGGTTGGTTATGGAATAAAAAGTGTGGGGTGGACACTGACTGATTTGTTTTCATTCTGCAGGAACTACCAGTCCCGCAAAAAATAACTGTGTGTTCCCCTTCAAGTACAAAGGCAAATTGTATAATTCATGCACTACAGTGGACTCAGGGTCACCATGGTGCGCTTTAACCAGTGACTATGACAAGGATGGTAAATGGCGTTACTGTACCAAAGATGAAATCTCAGGTAAATATGTTCATCATATATAAAATGATAGTACACTGGGAATGGGTCTGTCAAGTACATTAATGCACAGAAAGTTTTTGTTTGGTACGTAATTCATCAGTGTTCTACTAGGGTACGTCATATTTCCAGCCAAACACTTATCCTGAATTTAGTTTTTGTATACATGCCGACATTTTATTTTACACATACATAAGATCCTTAAATTAGGCCTCTGATATTCAGAAAATGACCCATGGTTTCTTTAAGGTAGTTCCTGTTATCACCTTGTGTATATATCTGAAAAGATGAAGCTAATATTTTAATTCATGTCTGATGATTCAGAATTTGTTTTAAATTTAGTGGGAATGGAATCAAATGTCTTTGGTCAGTTATGGAATAAAAAGTGTGGGGTGGACACTGACTGACGTGTTTTCATTCTGCAGGAACTACCAGTCCCGCAAAAAATAACTGTGTGTTCCCCTTCAAGTACAAAGGCAAATTGTATAATTCATGCACTACAGTGGACTCAGGGTCACCATGGTGCGCTTTAACCAGTGACTATGACAAGGATGGTAAATGGCGTTACTGTACCAAAGATGAAATCTCAGGTAAATATGTTCATCATATATGAAATGATAGTACACTGGGAATGGGTCTGTCAAGTACATTAATGCACAGAAAGTTTTTGTTTGGTACGTAATTCATCAGTGTTCTACTAGGGTGCGTCATATTTCCAGCCAAACACTTATCCTGAATTTAGTTTTTGTATACATGCCGACATTTTATTTTACACATACATAAGATCCTTAAATTAGGCATCAGATATTCAGAAAATGACCCATGATTTCTTTAAGGTAGTTCCTGTTATCACCTTGTGTATATATCTGAAAAGATGAAGCTAACATTTTAATTCATGTCTGATGATTCAGAATTTGTTTTAAATTTAGTGGGAATGGAATCAAATATCTTTGGTTGGTTATGGAATAAAAAGTGTGGGGTGGACACTGACTGACGTGTTTTCATTCTGCAGGAACTACCAGTCCCGCAAAAAATAACTGTGTGTTCCCCTTCAAGTACAAAGGCAAATTGTATAATTCATGTACTACAGTGGACTCAGGGTCACCATGGTGCGCTTTAACCAGTGACTATGACAAGGATGGTAAATGGCGTTACTGTACCAAAGATGAAATCTCAGGTAAATATGTTCATCATATATAAAATGATAGTACACTGGGAATGGGTCTGTCAAGTACATTAATGCACAGAAAGTTTTTGTTTGGCACGTAATTCATCAGTATTCTACTAGGGTGCTTCATATTTCCAGCCAAACACTTATCCTGAATTTAGTTTTAGTATACATGCCGACATTTTATTTTACATGTATATAAAATCCTTGAATTAGCCATCTGATTCAGAAAATGACCCATGATTTCTTTAAGGTAGTTCCTGTTATGAGTTTGTGTATATATCTGAAAAGATGAAGCTAACATTTTAATTCATGTCTGATGATTCAGAATTTGTTTTAAATTTAGTGGGAATGGAATCAAATGTCTTTGGTCAGTTATGGAATAAAAAGTGTGGGGTGGACACTGACTGACGTGTTTTCATTCTGCAGGAACTACCAGTCCCGCAAAAAATAACTGTGTGTTCCCCTTCAAGTACAAAGGCAAATTGTATAATTCATGTACTACAGTGGACTCAGGGTCACCATGGTGCGCTTTAACCAGTGACTATGACAAGGATGGTAAATGGCGTGTATGTACCAAAGATGAAATCTCAGGTAAATATGTTCATCATATATAAAATGATAGTACACTGGGAATGGGTCTGTCTAGTACATTAATGCACAGAAAGTTTTTGTTTGGTACGTAATTCATCAGTGTTCTACTAGGGTGCGTCATATTTCCAGCCAAACACTTATCCTGAATTTTGTTTTTGTATACATGCCGACATTTTATTTTACACATACATAAGATCCTTAAATCAGGCATCAGATATTCAGAAAATGACCCATGATTTCTTTAAGGTAGTTCCTGTTATCACCTTGTATATATATCTGAAAAGATGAAGCTTATATTTTAATTCATGTTTGATGATGATTCAGAATTTGTTTTAAATTTAGTGGGAATGGAATCAAATATCTTTGGTTGGTTATGGAATAAAAAGCGTGGGGTAGACACTGACTGACGTGTTTTCATTCTGCAGGAACTACCAGTCCCACAAAAAATAACTGTGTGTTCCCCTTCAAGTACAAAGGCAAATTGTATAATTCATGTACTACAGTGGACTCAGGGTCACCATGGTGCGCTTTAACCAGTGACTATGACAAGGATGGTAAATGGCGTGTATGTACCAAAGATGAAACCTCAGGTAAATATGTTCATCATATATGACATGATAGTACACTGGGAATAGGTCTGTTAAATACAGTAACCCACAGAAAGTGGATGGTTGGACGTATGTTATATTCTTTTCGTCAGCCTTGTACTTAGGTGCTTCCGATGTCCAGCGAATCGTGTGTCATGATATTATATTTCAAATGCATATTGATATTTTACATTACATATACATGAAATACTTAAATTAGGCATCAGATATTCAGAAAATGACCCATGGTTTCTTTAAGGTAGTTTCTGTTATGAGTTTGTGTATATATCTGAAAAGATGAAGCTAACATTTTAATTCATGTCTGATGATTCAGAATTTGTTTTAAATTTAGTGGGAATGGAATCAAATGTCTTTGGTTGGTTATGGAATAAAAAGTGTGGGGTGGACACTGACTGATTTGTTTTCATTCTGCAGGAACTACCAGTCCCGCAAAAAATAACTGTGTGTTCCCCTTCAAGTACAAAGGCAAATTATATAATTCATGTACTACAGTGGACTCAGGGTCACCATGGTGCGCTTTAACCAGTGACTATGACAAGGATGGTAAATGGCGTGTATGTACCAAAGATGAAATCTCAGGTAAATATGTTCATCATATATAAAATGATAGTACACTGGGAATGGGTCTGTCAAGTACATTAATGCACAGAAAGTTTTTGTTTGGTACGTAATTCATCAGTGTTCTACTAGGGTGCGTCATATTTCCAGCCAAACACTTATCCTGAATTTAGATTTTGTATACATGCCGACATTTTATTTTACACATACGTAAGATCCTTAAATTAGGCATCTGATATTCAGAAAATGACCCATGATTTCTTTAAATTAGTTCCTGTTATCACCTTGTGTATATATCTGAAAAGATGAAGCTAATAATTTAATTCATGTCTGATGATTCAGAATTTGTTTTAAATTTAGTGGGAATGGAATCAAATGTCTTTGGTTGGATATGGAATAAAAAGTGTGGGGTGGACACTGACTGACGTGTTTTCATTCTGCAGGAACTACCAGTCCCGCAAAAAATAACTGTGTGTTCCCCTTCAAGTACAAAGGCAAATTGTATAATTCATGCACTACAGTGGACTCAGGGTCACCATGGTGCGCTTTAACCAGTGACTATGACAAGGATGGTAAATGGCGTTACTGTACCAAAGATGAAATCTCAGGTAAATATGTTCATCATATATAAAATGATAGTACACTGGGAATGGGTCTGTCAAGTACATTAATGCACAGAAAGTTTTTGTTTGGTACGTAATTCATCAGTGTTCTACTAGGGTGCGTCATATTTCCAGCCAAACACTTATCCTGAATTTAGTTTTTGTATACATGCCGACATTTTATTTTACACATACATAAGATCCTTAAATTAGGCAGCAGATATTCAGAAAATGACCCATGATTTCTTTAAGGTATTTCCTGTTATGAGTTTGTGTATATATCTGAAAAGATGAAGCTAACATTTTAATTCATGTCTGATGATTCAGAATTTGTTTTAAATTTAGTGGGAATGGAATCAAATGTCTTTGGTTGGTTATGGAATAAAAAGTGTGGGATGGACACTGACTGACGTGTTTTCATTCTGCAGGAACTACCAGTCCCGCAAAAAATAACTGTGTGTTCCCCTTCAAGTACAAAGGCAAATTGTATAATTCATGTACTACAGTGGACTCAGGGTCACCATGGTGCGCTTTAACCAGTGACTATGACAAGGATGGTAAATGGCGTGTATGTACCAAAGATGAAACCTCAGGTAAATATGTTCATCATATATGACATGATAGTACACTGGGAATAGGTCTGTTAAATACATTAACCCACAGAAAGTGGATGGTTGGACGTATGTTATATTCTTTTCGTCAGCCTTGTACTTAGGTGCTTCCGATGTCCAGCGAATCGTGTGTCATGATATTATATTTCAAATGCATATTGATATTTTACATTACATATACATGAAATACTTAAATTAGGCATCAGATATTCAGAAAATGACCCATGATTTCTTTAAGGTAGTTCCTGTTATCACCTTGTGTATATATCTGAAAAGATGAAGCTAATATTTTAATTCATGTTTGATGATGATTCAGAATTTGTTTTAAATTTAGTGGGAATGGAATCAAATATCTTTGGTTGGTTATGGAATAAAAAGTGTGGGGTGGACACTGACTGATTTGTTTTCATTCTGCAGGAACTACCAGTCCCGCAAAAAATAACTGTGTGTTCCCCTTCAAGTACAAAGGCAAATTGTATAATTCATGCACTACAGTGGACTCAGGGTCACCATGGTGCGCTTTAACCAGTGACTATGACAAGGATGGTAAATGGCGTTACTGTACCAAAGATGAAATCTCAGGTAAATATGTTCATCATATATAAAATGATAGTACACTGGGAATGGGTCTGTCAAGTACATTAATGCACAGAAAGTTTTTGTTTGGTACGTAATTCATCAGTGTTCTACTAGGGTGCGTCATATTTCCAGCCAAACACTTATCCTGAATTTAGTTTTTGTATACATGCCGACATTTTATTTTACACATACATAAGATCCTTAAATTAGGCATCAGATATTCAGAAAATGACCCATGATTTCTTTAAGGTAGTTCCTGTTATCACCTTGTGTATATATCTGAAAAGATGAAGCTAACATTTTAATTCATGTCTGATGATTCAGAATTTGTTTTAAATTTAGTGGGAATGGAATCAAATATCTTTGGTTGGTTATGGAATAAAAAGTGTGGGGTGGACACTGACTGACGTGTTTTCATTCTGCAGGAACTACCAGTCCCGCAAAAAATAACTGTGTGTTCCCCTTCAAGTACAAAGGCAAATTGTATAATTCATGTACTACAGTGGACTCAGGGTCACCATGGTGCGCTTTAACCAGTGACTATGACAAGGATGGTAAATGGCGTTACTGTACCAAAGATGAAATCTCAGGTAAATATGTTCATCATATATAAAATGATAGTACACTGGGAATGGGTCTGTCAAGTACATTAATGCACAGAAAGTTTTTGTTTGGCACGTAATTCATCAGTATTCTACTAGGGTGCTTCATATTTCCAGCCAAACACTTATCCTGAATTTAGTTTTAGTATACATGCCGACATTTTATTTTACATGTATATAAAATCCTTGAATTAGCCATCTGATTCAGAAAATGACCCATGATTTCTTTAAGGTAGTTCCTGTTATGAGTTTGTGTATATATCTGAAAAGATGAAGCTAATATTTTAATTCATGTCTGATGATTCAGAATTTGTTTTAAATTTAGTGGGAATGGAATCAAATATCTTTGGTTGGTTATGGAATAAAAAGTGTGGGGTGGACACTGACTGACGTGTTTTCATTCTGCAGGAACTACCAGTCCTGCAAATAACTGTGTGTTCCCCTTCAAGTACAAAGGCAAATTATATAATTCATGCACTACAGTGGACTCAGGGTCACCATGGTGCGCTTTAACCAGTGACTATGACAAGGATGGTAAATGGCGTTACTGTACCAAAGATGAAATCTCAGGTAAATATGTTCATCATATATGACATGTTAGTACATTGGGAATGGGTCTGTTAAATACATTAACCCACAGAAAGTGGATGGTTGGATGTATGTTATACTCTTTTCGTCAGCCTTGTACTTAGGTGCTTCCGTTGTCCAGCGAATCGTGTGTCATGATATTATATTTCAAATGCATATTGATATTTTACATTACATATACATGAAATACTTAAATTAGGCATCAGATATTCAGAAAATGACCCATGATTTCTTTAAGGTAGTTCCTGTTATGAGTTTGTGTATATATCTGAAAAGATGAAGCTAATATTTTAATTCATGTCTGATGATTCAGAATTTGTTTTAAATTTAGTGGGAATGGAATCAAATATCTTTGGTTGGTTATGGAATAAAAAGTGTGGGGTGGACACTGACTGACGTGTTTTCATTCTGCAGGAACTACCAGTCCTGCAAATAACTGTGTGTTCCCCTTCAAGTACAAAGGCAAATTATATAATTCATGCACTACAGTGGACTCAGGGTCACCATGGTGCGCTTTAACCAGTGACTATGACAAGGATGGTAAATGGCGTTACTGTACCAAAGATGAAATCTCAGGTAAATATGTTCATCATATATGACATGTTAGTACATTGGGAATGGGTCTGTTAAATACATTAACCCACAGAAAGTGGATGGTTGGATGTATGTTATACTCTTTTCGTCAGCCTTGTACTTAGGTGCTTCCGTTGTCCAGCGAATCGTGTGTCATGATATTATATTTCAAATGCATATTGATATTTTACATTACATATACATGAAATACTTAAATTAGGCATCAGATATTCAGAAAATGACCCATGGTTTCTTTAAGGTAGTTTCTGTTATGAGTTTGTGTATATATCTGAAAAGATGAAGCTAACATTTTAATTCATGTCTGATGATTCAGAATTTGTTTTAAATTTAGTGGGAATGGAATCAAATGTCTTTGGTTGGTTATGGAATAAAAAGTGTGGGGTGGACACTGACTGACGTGTTTTCATTCTGCAGGAACTACCAGTCCCGCAAAAAATAACTGTGTGTTCCCCTTCAAGTACAAAGGCAAATTGTATAATTCATGTACTACAGTGGACTCAGGGTCACCATGGTGCGCTTTAACCAGTGACTATGACAAGGATGGTAAATGGCGTTACTGTACCAAAGATGAAATCTCAGGTAAATATGTTCATCATATATAAAATGATAGTACACTGGGAATGGGTCTGTCTAGTACATTAATGCACAGAAAGTTTTTGTTTGGTACGTAATTCATCAGTGTTCTACTAGGGTGCGTCATATTTCCAGCCAAACACTTATCCTGAATTTAGTTTTTGTATACATGCCGACATTTTATTTTACACATACATAAGATCCTTAAATCAGGCATCAGATATTCAGAAAATGACCCATGATTTCTTTAAGGTAGTTCCTGTTATCACCTTGTGTATATATCTGAAAAGATGAAGCTTATATTTTAATTCATGTTTGATGATGATTCAGAATTTGTTTTAAATTTAGTGGGAATGGAATCAAATATCTTTGGTCGGTTATGGAATAAAAAGTGTGGGATGGACACTGACTGATTTGTTTTCATTCTGCAGGAACTACCAGTCCTGCAAATAACTGTGTGTTCCCCTTCAAGTACAAAGGCAAATTGTATAATTCATGCACTACAGTGGACTCAGGGTCACCATGGTGCGCTTTAACCAGTGACTATGACAAGGATGGTAAATGGCGTTACTGTACCAAAGATGAAATCTCAGGTAAATATGTTCATCATATATAAAATGATAGTACACTGGGAATGGGTCTGTCAAGTACATTAATGCACAGAAAGTTTTTGTTTGGTACGTAATTCATCAGTGTTCTACTAGGGTGCGTCATATTTCCAGCCAAACACATCCTGAATTTAGTTTTTGTATACATGCCGACATTTTATTTTACACATACATAAGATCCTTAAATTAGGCATCAGATATTCAGAAAATGACCCATGATTTCTTTAAGGTAGTTCCTGTTATCACCTTGTGTATATATCTGAAAAGATGAAGCTAATATTTTAATTCATGTCTGATGATTCAGAATTTGTTTTAAATTTAGTGGGAATGGAATCAAATGTCTTTGGTTGGTTATGGAATAAAAAGTGTGGGATGGACACTGACTGATTTGTTTTCATTCTGCAGGAACTACCAGTCCTGCAAATAACTGTGTGTTCCCCTTCAAGTACAAAGGCAAATTGTATAATTCATGTACTACAGTGGACTCAGGGTCACCATGGTGCGCTTTAACCAGTGACTATGACAAGGATGGTAAATGGCGTTACTGTACCAAAGATGAAACCTCAGGTAAATATGTTCATCATATATAAAATGATAGTACACTGGGAATGGGTCTGTTAAATACATTAACCCACAGAAAGTGGATGGTTGGACGTATGTTATACTCTTTTCATCAGACTTCTTCTTAGGTGCGTCAGATGTCCATCCAAATGTTGTTTGTGCATTAATGTGACAACATTAACCTAATTTTTAGTTTTTGTCTGATCATTCACAATTTCAGTTAAATGTAGTGAGAATGAAAACAAATGCCTTTCATCAGGTATGGAATAAAAAGTGTTAGACACAGGGTGACTGATATTTTTTCTTTCTGCAGATCCTAACTTCAACTCAAACAACTGTGTGTTCCCCTTCAAGTACAAAGGCAAACTATATAATTCATGTACTACAGTGGACTCAGGTGAAAACGCACCATGGTGCTCTTTAACCAGTGACTATGATAAGGACGGCCAATGGCTCTACTGTACCAAAGATTGCAACTCAGGTAAACATATTCAGTGCCCATAATATGATAGTACACTGTGAACAGATCTGTCAAATACATTAACCCACAGAAAATGATTGGTTGGGCATATGTTATTTCCTTTTCATCATCCTTCTACGTTGGTTCTTCATGTGTCCAGAGTTTAAATTTCAGAGGCATACACATATTTTAGGTACTTATATATGTATGAAATACTAGTAATCGTCACCTCATTTTCAGAAAATCACTCATTATTTCTTAGTTCCTTTTATCAGATTGTCCATAATACCAACAACATTAATGTATTTTTTAAATTTTCTTTTCTAACCATTTGGAATTTGACTCAAATTATGTGAGAGAGAAAGCTAATACCCTTTGTCAGCTATGGAATAAAAAGTATGCGACACTCACTGACTGATGAATGAAAACAAATGCCTTTCATCAGGTATGGAATAAAAAGTGTTAGACACAGGGTGACTGATATTTTTTCTTTCTGCAGATCCTAACTTCAACTCAAACAACTGTGTGTTCCCCTTCAAGTACAAAGGCAAAGTATATAATTCATGTACTACAGTGGACTCAGGCAAGAATGCACCATGGTGTGCTTTAACCAGTGACTTTGACCGGGACCACAAATGGCGCTACTGTGCCAGTGATGGCAACTCAGGTAAATGTGTTCATCGCATTGAACATTATCATGCGCTGGGAATGGGTCTGTCAAACATATAAACCCAGAGACATTGATTGGTTGGATAAGTCTTATATTGTTTTCATCTGTTTATATATATCCTGCCATCCTGTAAAATTACATTGGGAAAGCTATCATAAGCAGTAAAGTCTTTCCTGAGAGGCTGAATAAAATGTGATTGGTCCTCTCCCTGGGTGCCTGGGTCTTTAGCCCAATAAGATGGGTGTCTGTCTTCAGATAGCACATAGTTACACATCTTACACTCAAGCTTCACCTTCTGAGGTGAAAGTGGATTCTTTAGACTGTAATTTTTGGCACTTCATTGCATTAAACACAGCACATTAACAAGAATGCATTTATCCATGTGTCTCCAGGGCAACACACTGAAACACAGGGAGGCTGCAGGGAGTTTTATTAGTAGCTTTTTCATGCATTTCTCTTTATTTCAGCCGTGAGAGTTGTCCGTATTTATGGTCCTTAACTGCAGAAGTGACAGACACACAGATGCCAAGGTAAAACCTGCCTCTTCTCACCAGCTCCACATCACAAAATGCCACATCTACACGTCTCACAGCCTCACACCTTCACTTTTTAAATCCCCTTTTCCTCTTTAATTGTATGAAAGGCAAATATGAGTCTATTCACTACATACATCCCTTTTAGATTTTAATTATTTTTTCCATCCTCAATTCACAACACTCTTCTCAGGTTTATCTGGGTTCAGACGTTTCAAAAAAAATGGTATTTTCTAGAACGTTTCAGTTGTTCAGGTTTACATCTTTCTGAATGTCTGTGTCCTGTTTTACAGATTATAAGATTCCGGCTGTATAACCATGAATCACAGAACTGAAAGGCAGATGATTCGCCGCTTCGCCGCTTCAGACAAGAGGGCTGTTTACCCATTGGTTACACTGATAAAACCATAGCGCCATGCAGCATTGCTTGCTATGCAATAAATCCACTTGAGCATATTTGTGTAGACTGAGTGTTTTTTTTTGGGAGTGTGTTTATGATAATGTGAGATGATGGCTTGAGCAGTATAGTCTAATTTGTGCTTACATTACACGTTCCTTATCTACAGATAACTGATAGTCTAACACTTTTCTCCCTGTGTTGGTGTGTCTAGGCTTTCCTGCATCAGACAGGTAAATACCTCAGGAAGGGAACAGAGGATATAAACAGAGGGTGTTGAGAGGCAATAGTGCTGCATTTCCACACTCTATACACCAGGGGGTGCTGTTTCCAGTTAAAATGAGGAGGATGATGTAACCACTTGAAACAGTCATTACTCTTCTCTCTCAGAGTTCCCATTAAAGCCTCCCCTCCTGCAGTGCGTCTTTGGGCCTGAGTGACACACAGGAACTGATGCTGCTGAGAGGAGTCCGGAGGTGGGGGTCAGGGGTCAGGGGTCAGCAGGAGTGCGATCCTCATTGCAGTGTGTTGTGGTGGTGTGACACACACTTCTGTTAGCAGGACCAATATAAGTCCCCCCCACGCACACACACACACACACACACACACACATGCACTGTCTCTCACACACACACACACACACACACACACACACACATGCACACACACTCACACTGTCGCACACACACACTGTCACACGCGCACTGTCTCACACACACACACACACACACACAGTCACACACACATACTCACACGCACTGTCACACACACACACACAGTCACACACACATACTCACACGCACACACACACACTGTCACACACAAACACACACACCTGCACTGTCACACACACACACACACACGCATTGCCACACACACACTCACACACACACACACGCACTGTCACACACAAACACACACACGCACTGTCACACACACACACACACACACACACACTGTCACACACACACACACACACATACACACACACATTGCCACATACACACACACACACTCACGCACTGTCACACACACACACATACACACACACACACACACACACACACTCACACACACTCTATGTCTCTCTCTCCCCCCACCCCACCCCACCCCCCACCCGACAGAAACTCACAACCCTCAGCACCAGGAGAGGAGATCCACACTACAACGGACACAACAATGATCTAAAAATTCACATTCAATATTTAATTTATTTCACTTTCAAACCAACCTGTTCATTGCAAAAAAAAAAAAAATTGAAATCTATTTTCAACATTTCCATTCATGCTGGGAGAAAAATGCTGGTTTGCTCGTCTCACTCCAAGGCATTCGGACGCTCAGGTTCCACTTCTTCGGTGTTCCCATGCTCGTAAACAATTAACTCCAGCACAAATATTCCATCTGCCATAATGTGAAATTACATCTTGCTGTCGTAATATTCTATATGGTGAACATGTCAAGATGAGACATGATACTGTCTATGATGGTATTACCCTAAAGAATCAAGTTCTATTTCTGCATAAGCAGTTTAAACATTATTTCTTCGTAAGAGAGCTGTCAGTGGTTCCTAGATCAAGAGGCATTTTGTGTCTGTTCAGAGTATTGCTATAATCATCGTGAGGACAATATAAAATCTTGAAACTCATAAGTTCTCTGGACACGGTAAAACCTTAAATAGTCTTGTATGCTGTTGCTGACTCTACTTCTCTGACATAAGAGAATATATTAGTTTCACTTCCTGGTTTTGGGAAAGTCAGTTGAGTGTAGCAGGAAATGTTGTGTCACAGCCGTGGGCTGGTGGTCAGGGCTGAGTAACCTCTGTTCTGTGGAACAGCACACTCTGACTCAGCTTTACTCCTCTCTTCCCTGTGCCCCACTCTCCAAACCGGTTTGCTCTGGATCCCGGGGCTGGCCCCACTCGCCGGAGAGCTCTCCCCTGGCTGCGCTCCAAACACCATGTTCCACTCCCTTGTCCCGAGCATGCGTCCTCAAAATGACAGTAATTCACCTGTTATTAAGTGGCATTTGCCAGGAGTTTCACATCAGAGTTTGACTGCATCAGCATCGCCTGCTAGCAGCACACACTTCTGCCGTTGCCATAGCTTTGGGCATTTGTTCATTGGTTTGTTTGAGTTAGTGTTGTTCTTTCACAAGCCATGTCACTGGAATGATGACATCATAGTATTCCTTCCCTCCATCCTCTTGAATTTACTTATTTGATGTCATCTGAACTGTGGATTAGTTTACTGACGCTTTCCTCACGGCCTTATGTTAGGAGCCTGCCTGTGCCTCTTATCACCATAGTAATTGCCCCAAACTATAACAACGCAAAATGTCACAATGGTTGATTGCATCACTTGCTACATATAAAGAGAGAGTGGGAGAGGAGAGAGAGAATATAAAAAGAATATATACTGTATATACACAGAAAGAGAATATATATATATATATATATATATATATATATATATATATATATATATATAGAGAGAGAGAGAGAGAGAGAGAGAAGAGACTGAACACATCACAAGTAGACCATAATAAGATAATAAATAATAAAATAAGTAGGAAACAGCATTGCCTTACAAATTCTTCCTTATTCACCTCAACACACATAACCATTATATAGCATTCACCACATTTTTCAAAGAGAAATGAATTTCAAAATAATTTGTAGGTTTTAGAAGGCAATCTTGTGCTGGCAACTTCTTTTAGAGAGATAGAAAGTGAGAGAGAGAGAGAGAGAGAGAGAGAGAGAGAGGAAGGCAGAAAGAGAGAGAGACAGAGAGAGGGAGGATGGCAGAAAGAGAGGGATAGAGAGGGAGGGAGGGAGAATGCATGAGCTGGGGAGATCCCCACCCGGTCTGGCTTTGGCGGTGTCATCAGGGATTCCCTCAGAACCGGTCTGAGCCGGCCGGCGGACAGTCACCGCAGTGAGATCAGAGAGCACCCCGGGCCATCGCCTCTCTGGCAAACCGAGCCAACGCCGACTGCCAGGCAGAGCCGCGCAAACACTAACACCTGTGGCCTCTGCACAGACTGTACTCCTATCTCCTCTATTAAGGACACATGCGGTGAGATTCAGTAAACATTTGTCCTTTCGTTTGCAATGTTACTCTCATTACTCACAAACACATCTCAAAATGCAGTTCTCACCTAAATTAATTCCCTAATGTATCTTTAATAAAAAACACAAACACTTTTATTTTTCTGTTAGTCAAAGATCGGGACAGAAATTACAACCTCTAAATGCCAATACCTCTTCACTTCAGTACTCTTCAAAAACGACTGGCATCGCTTTACCCGTGGAATGTTCACTGACTAAACGGTGATGCGATATTGAATTTATCACATCTCAGATTGAGTCAGAGTGGTTATTGTGAAAGAAACGTCTTGCGTTCTGAAATGTGAGGACTCTCTCTACATACAAACACCGCAGGCGGCAGACTTCAGAAGTTCAAGTTCTCACACCGGAGGTGTCTCAATGATTCAGCCGAAACGGCGGGGCGGGGAGAGCAGGATCGTCCTAAACCAGTCTGAGTCGGTTTGGTGCGATGAGGGTAAGGGTGTGTCCTCAGCGCGTCCTTCATTAACCTTAAAAGTGCGGTAAAAATGGCCCGTATAAGGTAATCCGTCATGGGGAATAACATTTAACAAAACCCGAGTTTGCATTCCATATAAATTTTACTACCTGAATTCTCAAATGATCACAAATAGTGTTGTTTTGCAGTCAGGGGAGAAAAAAATTGTTAGGACTGTCAGAATTTACTCTTTAAAAATGTATTTATTTATTTATTTTTTTTAAGGAATTTTGAATTACGTCATCAGCTGTGAGATGAAATGACTGATTTCCACAACCCATTGCATTACATGATATCTATTCAAACATGATTCCAGTGGGAGATTAAATAGCCATACTCTGTACATTCTTGCGATCATTGCACATGCTATTGTAAGTAAATGCAGCATTCCCATACTGCAGTGTGGGTTCAGTTCCTTGCTAATTAAACTATCTTTATCAAATATTGCATAGCTACAGATATTGCGTGTGAATCTTATTATGTACATGATCAAACCATCTGCCTCCTCGATGTTTGTGTGTGGAAACATTTCTAACACCAAGGGAAAAGCACTTTAATAAAATAATTTATTCGGGTAATTGCAAAAGGTGAATTGTGCGCCCACGCATTATCATAACATTTTGTAGTAAATCAGTTCAGAGATTATTAATCTTAATTTCAAACCGGTACAGAGACAAGGCATTGTACTTCCAGAGCCCACGTTTCCAGGCAATTACTTCGGCACATGTCTCAAGTAACAGTTTGTGCACTTATTAAGACACCTGTAAGGTGTAATCATAACCCAGCGCATTCAAAAAATGCATACATCTTCACGGCCAAGCCGTCAAATTGGTCAGTTCATGTCGTGTGTTTCAGCGTTCCGTGTGTTCGTCTCCATCAATCCCTCCTCATTCTGTGCGTGATGTCGATTTTTTTCTGTGGCACAACTGTGCCAGCGCTCCGATGCGGCCTGCTGCACACTGCAGCCTTTCACAGTTCATGCTCTGTCCCAGAGCGCTCTCTTCGTCCGCCCCGTTGCCGCATCCCCAGCGGCGAGTCTCGCCTAGTATTTGATCGCCAAAGCAAGCGATTCATATCCGCAGAGCGCGGTGGGAGTCAGTGGAGTTTCAGCGACTGCCTGGCCAAGTCAGCGATCTGCAGGAACTTGTCCTTCTTCCGCTGTCTTAGTGCCATAAGCGCTTTGGACGTCTCCTCCTGGTCATGGGCGTAGGAGTAGATACTTTTCACCCGTTCCTCCGCCTTCGTGTCTCCCGTTTTCTGAAATAACTTAATCAACACTTCCTGGTTGACGTTCTCGAAAATGTAAGGCACGGCTTTCTTGCGGTGGGCTGTGTCGAACTTCATCCCGTGGACCGAGGGGCTGACGCGACGAGAGTCCGAGGATACGTATGTGGACATCTTCACGGCGTTTCTTCTCCGAGGAGAGGTACCGGAGTGTGCGAAGCTGCTTCCCCAACTCTTCTGTCTGAGCTGAGCCAAGCTGTTCGCCGTCTGCGTCAGCGTAGTGTGGTGCGTCTGCCTGCCCGGCTGCGCTATTTAAACGGTTACCAGAAACGCTCCGGTTGTCAAGACCCATAAACAGAAATGACATCACTGCCGTAGGGAACGCCTATTCCCGCTGGCCTGGTCGGATCGCGCTGAAAATACTGTGAGCTTATTGGACTCCACTTTAAAAGGTCGTGAATAATGCATCGGAATCCTGACCGGCTACCGTGCGTCACAGCGGGACGAATGATGAAACTCCCGAGCAAACTCTGGCGCAGAAGTATGGAGTGCTACGACCACTTTATGTACTCCAAGAGAAAACCGAGTTTTGACGTTGAACAAATTTCAAAAAAAGTTATAACGATCCATCTGTTTTCCATAATTCATACGAGTTGAAAAGGATTGTGCCACCTTGCTGGTACTGCTCTCTAACCATGTCTGGCTCCGCCTTCGCAGTACAAAACTTAAACCAGTACATGAATGGCCATCACTGGCTTTTATCATCACCGCCTGTATTATGTGATTAATTCGCATCAGCACTTTTGGAAATTTACTTCAGTAAGACTTTAGTACAGCACAGTGATCATTAAATGTTAGCAAGTAGCCAATACATAATTGAAGCAAAATAAGTTTTACTTTATATGCCCAGCAGCAGTAGTTGCAGTGAGTACTGTAGCAATAGTTATTGTATCAGTTGTATTGCTGTATCAGTAATTGCAATACTTCCTGCAACTGTAGTTGTTATTAATGTAAGAAGTGCAAAACTTTATTGTCATATTTTTAGGTTAAGGTGCTGCTATAGTAAAGATCTGCATGAATATCACGATCATGCATACATATGATGAATATTCATATTCACTAAAGGTTTATGCAGTTTTGAGGTGTTGCATTTACATCTAGGCTTGTGTCATTCTGACAGCAGTCACAAATAGTCCTACAAGTGCCTGCCCTGTGAAAGATCAGAAACCCAGTGAAGTTTGTTTATAGGCTGGAGCGACAGACATGGCTGTGTTTTGATAACAAAGCAAGTCCCTCCCCATTGCGCAAAACTGAGGAAGTGAATATAAACAAAACATTGCTCAGGTACCCTCTGCCAATCAACATTTTCTTTCACAGGTGTCTTTAGATGGAAGAGCTGTTTAGTTTTACTACTCTTCTCAGGAAGGTAATGTGCCAGTCAGATGTGTTAATAAACAGCAACTTTACCTTTGGACTGTCCTAAGAATTACAGTAGGAACGTAGGGACGTTTAAAGTTTGAAGAAGAGGTGGTAAAGCAGACTTTGCAGAGTATGGTGACGTACAGTAGGAGGCACACCTCTGGCTCATACATTGTGTTATATAATTTATGACCACTGTGAGAATGCTGAGGATGTAAGCCGTTAGTGGGCTAAGAGCATGGAGAGACAGATATATTACACGTGTCTGACCCCACTCATAACAATGGTGCCGATCCTCAGAGAAGCCTTTTCCTCCAGCTTCCTGCTGTGATGTCCTGACGCAGGACAGCAGACAGGCACCGCTGGGGCGAGGGTCAGGGCGGCCGGGGGAGAGGGACGGGGAAGCGGCTGAGGGTTTGGGCGGTCCCTCTCTGGGGAGCGGGGGAGGAGACGCTGGCAATTAACCTCCCTGCAGTGCTGCACGCCAGAGGATTCACCGGCTTCGCTCAAGCTGAGGTCGAACGGCCGGTCGTCACTCCCCAGCGCAGACAAGCAGGAGGCCGAAGTGCGTCAGGGATCCTCTGTGACGCCCCTGCGACACACAACTACAGCAATTAAGGGCAAAACCTGCTCACCTCATAAACCATAATGATGAATAAAGGAAAGGAAAAAAAACACTAAAGCAAACATTTGATTAGACTGTTAAAATATAAATATGCATGATTTCATTCTTGTTAAGATTTTAAATTCCTAAACAGACTCAAACAGGATATGAGCTGAATATACATATGAGCTGCTTTATAGTGATGATTGACTGACATGTGCAGCAGGGTTACAGTATCTACAGCAGGGTTACAGTATCTACAGCAGAGTTACAGTATCTACAGCAGGGTTACAGTATCTACAGCAGGGTTACAGTATCTACAGCAGAGTTACAGTATCTACAGCAGGGTTACAGTATCTACAGCAGAGCTACAGTATCTACAGCAGGGTTACAGTATCTACAGCAGGGTTACAGTATCTACAGCAGAGTTACAGTATCTACAGCAGAGCTACAGTATCTACAGCAGGGTTACAGTATCTACAGCAGAGTTACAGTATCTACAGCAGAGCTACAGTATCTACAGCAGAGCTACAGTATCTACAGCAGGGTTACAGTATCTACAGCAGGGTTACAGTATCTACAGCAGGGTTACAGTACATTTACATTTATTCATTTGGCAGACCCTTTAGACAATATGAGAAGTGCTGAATGACCAGGTTGCAATAGTTGGCCAGACAAAGTACAAGCTAGGTGCAACAGATATGAGTGTTTTAAGCCATTAGATCTGTTTTTTTAGTAAAGGAAAATTTTGTGATTTTGTGCCGTGATGTGACTGAGTTTGGCGCAGCAGAGCATAGTGGTCAGGAGGAAACATAGGCTTGTAGTATTGAGTTCAGGTAGGTAAGTGCAGTTTTGTTGGTTGTTTTGAACACAATCATCAAGGCCTTGAACTTCATGCTGCAGCTTCAGGGAGCCAGTGGAGTGAGACATAATAACAGAGGGAGTGGCAGGAAGCAAATACAGACACCGTGCACACAGAGGGTTTCTGCTTCAGCTCCAAGGTGCTGCCCTGCAGCTGAAGCCTCGAATCAGGTGCCTTACCTATCTCGACTCAGTAGCTATCAAGCTGTGCAGGAGAGTGGCTAATATGCAACATAAGCCCGATAGGAGTACCTGAAAAACAAATCCTTACTAACACAATGAAACTTAGCAGCACCAACACACACATTTCTCTGTAGCACGGCCAATTACAAGTGGTATACATGTGAGAATAACCTTCACCAAACTGTTCATCTGAACAAATCATCTACCTCTGTTTAGTTTTTGTTTGTTTTTGGTTCTGATTTTGACGTCTTCCTTTCGGCTTGGGATGGAATGGTCTCATTTGCACACGCAGCTCAGAGTCAGTGGAGGGAGCTGTTGTATGATGTCACGGCCATCCAATCACTGATGCTGTGTGACTCAGAGCAACTGGCCTGGTTTAAATATTTATGTGTCGCTAAACACTTCAGCAAAACACGGACGCGCTGTATCTGGCTCTGCCGCCCAGACGGGCGGTTATGTAAATTCCCACAGCTGAGTCAGCGGAGGACTGGTGTGCAGCTGTGTTTTCAAACATGTCAGATCTGAAGATCAACTTCTGGCCACTCAAGGCCTTTATTAGAAAATCTGGCTCCATGGTTCCCTTTGTGGGAGTGAGCTGTTTGCATTGGCTGCTACTCCCCAGTGCTGATCGCTTCATGCGTTAGACGCAGATAGCGATGTCAGTGCATTCACTTTGATTTATTCACCGCACTGTGATTGAGGTAAAAAAGTGTAATTTTCTGGGATCCCTGTGTCCCTGTGTTGACACAGACATGAGAAAAACATCCTGATTTTCCCACACTGAAACTGAGACACGTGTTTTTGAAAAAAGCTGTTTGCGCCTTTCCTCACTCAAAGTCGGAAGTCTGTACATGCAGCATCGGCTTAGTGTCATCTTAAAGTGCAAGGCCCTTGTTCCCTGCTGTGGATGTCTACAGACCAAAAACATTCAAATTCCCATGGACACAGCAGGACCAAGTGAATCAGCAGTGGTCTCCTGCATGCCAGAGAGGAGCATTCCAGAGAAAATGAAAGGGAGAAGAAGACAACGTTTCACATCTTACAACAGCCCTGCTTTTTAAAGTTTGCCCATAGGAACTGTTGTAAGGTGTTATATTTATCTTAAACATTATTGCATGCTTTTGCTCTTTGCTGATTATATCTCTCCATTAGGCCACAGTTTTTCATGAAGCTCTGATTAATAGTTGCAATGCCACTATAGCTTACAACGAAAGAAAGAAACAGAAGGTTACAGAACCAATGAATGAGGTAAGGTTATGGAAATAACAGCCAAAGTGTCTGAATAGGCACAGCTCTGCATGTTCTGTGTGGTGTAATGCGTGACCTTGTTCTGCTTTTTGGAGGATCTTGCACACTCAGATTAAGGCTTCAGGAATTTGCCCCGGGGCCTGCAGTCCACAGCAGGAGCGTAGGCTGTGTCTGAGACTCGGACTGCCGGCTGTGTCACAGTGCAGTACCGCGCTCTCTCCGTGTGTTCTTCCTGTCCGAGAGTCTGCTGGGCACCCCTGCTTCCTGTCCTTTTGTTTCCATGACTTCAGAGGTTTGAAAAATACATGAAGAATAATTAGACAGCAATTCCAAAGCATCATAAGTTTTCCCTTCATCAAGAAAAAGTCATATATCAGTCAGATATGGTAAAATATGACATCCAAAATACAAGAGATGTACATTGAATAAAAACTATAGCACACTGTTAATGAAAGATATTCAGTATGGCACCTTT
The DNA here is from genome assembly GCF_013368585.1 of Megalops cyprinoides. Classification (NCBI taxonomy): domain Eukaryota; kingdom Metazoa; phylum Chordata; class Actinopteri; order Elopiformes; family Megalopidae; genus Megalops; species Megalops cyprinoides. The sequence continues at coordinate 40,823,329 of NC_050587.1, read as the reverse complement.
CCTACATGCAATATGGTGCATCACCTTGTAAAATGCATGTAATTTTACAATGTATTCTGCCTGTATTCTGGTTTAACATACAGTATATTCCTATAAAAGGTTTATTGTAGCAGATGACTTGTATCTTTGTCCCCATAAACAACTGTTATCTAATCGTGCTGTTTACATGGCCACTGTTTTACAGGTTGTTAATGAGTTATGGGGAAAGTACAGCTGGATTGTTGCGGTTTCTTGGCCTCAGGCTTTGTGCTGCGAATGGACTCAGCATGGACTCATGAGCCCTCATCCTAGCTGTGTCTGAGTATGTATTTCCAAGCGGAACACTAGAGCTAGCTGGGATGACTACAGAGAGCTCAGCGCTAGCAGTGTTAGCTACAGAGAGCTCAGTGTTAGATATTTTGTCTGCAGAGAGCTCTTCTGTTAAATCTCTGTGAGGACAAACTGGAGTTAATACCTTCGTGCTTGTTCCCTCCTCTTTCATGACAGGGCATTTGTGCTGATTCTCAGGAAGAAAACATATTTCCCTCATGTCAGGGACACAGCTGATAAGAGGGACGATGGAGGAATAACTTTTCTGCTCTGTTGGAAAGGACAATCACCTGGAGCCTTGGAGAAAGACCTGGGGAAGTCCCTGGACCTGAGAGCTTCCGGGCTCAGCCATTAAGACTGTTACTAAGAGGATTTCGTGATGATATCATCAGCCCGAACAGGAAGTACCCTGACCTGATCAGCAACAGAGGCTGAGCTGACAGAGTAATGCATTCAGTGTGTAAGCGCACACATATACTCAGCTGCCCACTTCCTGAAGCTGATGTGGCTCAGAACATCGCTGTAGGGTGCAGCTTACCCTCCTGGTCCTTGCACATGAGTCCGGAGTGCTGTCATTTGGGCATGTCTTTGAAGTAAGTAGCTGCCCACACCAGTGATGTTTTAACCCATTCAGGTGGAGGTGTTCAGAAGCTTCAGTATTGTTGACACCTCGAAGTGGTGCATTCTACAGGGGGTAGAATGCAGGGGTCAAAGGTCATGGAGTTTGCGTGTGGCACGTTGACGGTTTGAGAAGAGTAAGTGACAGACTTAAGATGTCCACCCTGACCCAGAGTGTCACCTCACTCCACTAAACCCTGTCCATCCGGGTTGAGACAGCGTGGGCAGAACGGGAGCGGTTGGAACGTGCGGTCAGAGGGCCACAGTGACCGTACCCGGTTTGATGAGCCTCCAGCCCGGACTCCTGTGGGGAGCACTGGCCTGCTCCTGCCCTTCTGCAGCCACTGCTGAGAGGAGTAAAGAGGAGTGAGTGAGCCAGGAGGAGGGCAGCCCCCATCCCTGTGAGTAATCTGCTCCAGCACAGCCCCTCTGTGAGCAGCAATCTCTCACAGGAACAAAGTCATCTTTCCACCCCAACCGCACCCCGTACAAAAACATGCAGGAGTTAAACCTGGAGGTCCTGGCCAGGCGGGTTTCAAAGCACTGAACTCCTAAACGAGCCCCTGTAGTTTCCATGACTGCCTCTGTGTGTTGTGAGAAATATCTCCCTTGTTCTGCCTCACAGCAAAGCCAGGGCTCCATTCTCGTTGGGATTTTATCCACAGAAAGAGCCACGGCTCGGCACTCCACTCGGTGCTCCCTGCCTCAGAGAGAGCCTATATAGTGTTTTATACTCAGAGTGTAATAAACTCCAGACCTTATTGCACTGTAAAACAGGATTGTGATGTGCTTGTACACTGAAGTACTCAGCATTTACGCTGATAACTGAAAGTACTTCTCAGCCTGCCCAATAAAACCCTACGCACGGTTGCACATTTTTGATGTTTAAAATCAGTCCGTTGTACAGTAAGCATGGGAGTGAAATCTGTGCTCCAGCACCTCTGATTGTGTGGGAGTGTATGTGTATGAGGGAGTGTGTGTGTGTATGTGTGAGTGTGTGTGCGTGTGTGTGCGTGCGTGCGTGCGTGTGTGTGTGTGTGTGTGATGCACATATGTGGCAAACAAACCAGGGCTGTCCATAAAAAAACCCACAATGCACCTCTCTGCATCTGACAGCAGCCTGGCAGAAAGACTGACATCACTTCAGTGGAGTGTGAGAGGAAGAGGAGGGGGGTATTTAAAGAAAGATGATGTGACATCTCTGCAGATTCAGCGGTGATTAAATTAAACATGCTGCGCATCAAATATTCTGTGCAGTGAGTAAAATATTAAACTCGTTACAGCATGGTGCAGGTTTGGGTAGGTGGGGGGCATGTCCCCTTTCATGTTTAGAGACTGTAGTTACACAAACTGCAGTGTAATGCAGTATTTCGGTGAATGGTGTCAGCAGTGTCCCCTGTGCGGTTCAGCTAAAACCTGAAAGACAGGGAGATGTTGACATCACTTCCTGCCCTTGGGCTGATAGACTGTGCTTTAGTTGAAGGCCTTTCAGAAGGGCTGCAGCTGTTCCTGCAGAAATGGGGCTCCACACTGGCATGGTAGGACCTCCTAAGGCAGATCACAGAGAATCAGAGAGACCAGCACAGTGTCTGAATCTGAGAGACCAGCACAGAGTCTGAATCGGAGAGACCAGTATAGTGTCTGAATTGGAGAGACCAGCACAGTGTCTGAATTGGAGAGACCAGCACAGTGTCTGAATCTGAGAGACCAGCACAGTGTCTGAATTGGAGAGAACATCATGGTGTCTGAATTGGAGAGAACATCATGGTGTCTGAATCAGAGACCAGCACAGAGTCTGAATCAGAGAGACCAGCACAGTGTCTGAATTGGAGAGACCAGCACAGTGTCTGAATCTGAGAGTCCATGAGTGTCTCAATATGAGAGACCAGCACAGTGGCTGAATCTGAGAGACCAGCACAGTGTCTGAATCTGAGAGACCAGCGCAGGGTTTGAATCGGAGAGACCAGCACAGTGTCTGAATCTGAGAGACCAGCGCAGGGTTTGAATCGGAGAGACCAGCGCATGGGTTTGAATCGGAGAGACCATCGGTGTTTCTCCAACAATGACACAGAATCTCATTCTGAGGAATGCGCCTCACAAATTCAAGACTGAATTATGAAATAAAATATGAAAACAAAAAATATGTTGTAGTAACGACAATAATGATAGTCGAGTGATCAAAGGGTTACAAGAGATGAACTAGTTGGCAGATGGCTATGTGCTCTCTGTTTTCCATTTGGAAACTACAATGTGCTTATGAGTGGACGCTTGTGCTCCATAGTAATAAGTTGAGATGTTGCGGAATAACAGACCCCCCCCCCCCCCCCCAGAAGGCGGCTGACTCTGGTTCCCTGGTGTTCTAGCTCAGAGGCCAGAGGAAGGTTTGACTCCATACGGCTGCTGACTCACGCATTGTAGGACCTCTGGCTGCACTGGGCCAGCCAGCCGGTTTTAACCGGTCTCAGGGAGTAAGGCAGACCTCAGGGTGGAAAGAGCTGTGAAGTTGCTGGACAGTAGGAAAAACTGGCTCTATCCTGTATATTCAGAGCTTGATACCCCATTGCAGTGAACAGATGTGCAACGTTCACATAACGTTTCTCTGACCTATGTCACAGCATCGCAGCAACACTGAGGGCATGTCATACCTGTGTTCACTGGCCGGGAACAGTCAGTCCTGCTTTCCCCCGGAAGCAAGCTTGTTGGAGAAGCAGGGAGTTCTGTCCAAAGGTCACAGACCGTCGGCCGATTTTGTGTTAACTGACCTTATCCAAATCAGTCTAGTCACATTGTCCCAGAGAGTCAGAAAGCCACATAACATGTGTCTGCACCACCTAACCTGCTGTTCTGCCCTGAGAAGGCAACAACTAGTGGCCACTGTGAGGAGATGGCACCCTCTGCTGGTGAAAGAAACTTATTGGGAATGAGGGAGATAAGGTCCAGGTCATTGCCTATGAAATATGGGAGCGATGATGTCATAGTGGTGAGCTGACATAAGGTGCATGTGCTGGAGCCTGGCAGCCCACCTCAGCAAGGGAGGATCATCTCATTACAAAAGCTGAGTGACCGTACATGTGAACACAAAACGAGAGGTGTTGTGTTGTCAGCGCATGTTCAGGTCGTGGTCTGTCTGAACGCGAAGGTGTGAAAGGAGTGAGGCCCCATTCCAATGCCCTTTCTGAAAGGCACCAGAGCCATTTTTACCATGGAAACCTTGGCAACATGGGGGCAACAGCAATGGCCCTTTACCCTGACGTTAGGACTGCATTGTCCTGACCACAGCGCGCCACCCTACTGAACGAGCTGCCACTGTACTGTGTGACTGGGTGCACGAAGCGACACAGAAGCAATATTTACCCACTGGCTGCTCTGAAAGAAATGTGTCTGTGTCGGGAGCAAAGATTAACAACCGCAGAGAAAAACCTGGTGGATTAGTCATGCAGGTTAGCCTCATGACCAATTTCCAGCATCGTGCCACTTCCTGCTCCTGCATCTGCTGTTCTCAGATCAGTGAAAACCTGTATGCCTTTGAGAGGGTAGCTGCTGTGCTGAAACGTGTCTAACAAGATGGATGCAGAACAGAGGGCTTAGCAAACACCGCGAGACCTGAGCTCAGCCTCCGCCGCACAGAGCCTTTCTTCAGCGGACAGATACGTCTTATCGCTCATGTCTTACATCTTATCTCAGCTTCAGACAAAGAACTCCAACACAAACACCAGGAGAGGCTGATACGACCTGCCCTGCAAAATACCCACAGCGAGTGCAGAAGGGCCCGTTTCCAGAAAGTTCCTCACGTGTGGGGGTGACTTTTTAGGAAAACAACGTCATTTTAGAATGACTTCTGCCTTCAGGGCTCCAAAAATCTGTTATTTTCTGTAAAAATTAACAGACGTGGAAATGGGCACTCAATTAGGTTAATATATAAGATATATATGTAATATATAAGATATCATGCATCGAACAAGAGGCCTTTCACCCCAACATTCAGAGAGAGAAAAACAACCAAACAATAATGTTTAGTTGCTTAATATTTAACTTACTCACTGACTTTACTTAGAACGTTTAGTTCCCCTCACAGAATTCTTTTGGTAAAATCTGTTGACGTAATCTCTCTTTCATGACAGAGTCATTGTTGGTGCAATCTATGTGTATTTGTGTGTGCTGATCTGTATCAGTGTGTGTGGGAGTGTGTCTGTGTGTGTACCAACTCTGTAATGCCGTTAGCAGCTTCAGAAAAAAAAAAAACCTCTTGAATCTAACATCCTTCACAAAGCGATGACTGTCACTGATCTGGAAGAATGAGGACTGCTGCCACATACTGCTGTAACTGCACACCGCTGCTGCTGACTGCGTGCTGAATTCATTGCCTAATCAAAACGGTGAGGTGTCAAACTGGTTACGGCCATGTAATGGGGAAGGGGAGAGCAGCTGGCGGAAACTGGGTGTTCACTAGCTCAATGAAAGAGTAAAACTCCAGGTTGGAATCGTTCATTGTTAAGGATTGCACATGTTTTCTGTAAAGAAAAATCAAAGATCAATTTGTCCTGCACAGGCAAATAAATCAGTGAGCAGGAAACAGGAAGTCCTACTGCACCCTGCAGTCCAGCCCTTGAGCTCACAGACTCTCAGGGCGCGGCCTGCCACGCATCATCAGACCCCCCCCCCCCCCCCCCCCCCAGGGAATAACAGTCCCGACTCACCCCCACACCCCCCATACCAACCTTCTGACTGTGCCCCTAATGATTGACTCTGAATGCAGCCTTAGAATAGTGTTAGGACAATGTAAGCGCAACGTTAGCACAAGGTTTGCAGAAGCTGCTGCATCTGCGAACAGAGACCATGGCCGCAGCCCAGATCAGCTCACAGCCATGCCATTCCTACCAGCTCACACCTGCAACTGAAAAGGAGCTTTTTTTAAAATCATAGTAATTATCATTATTTATTCTTTAAATCTCTTCTCTCTCCGGGGATTGCAGAAAGACTCTGAGGCCCACTGTTACGGACAGGCCATTTCCTGTGAGATCAAAAATGACCCTTGAGAGTGCCAGGAGATCTTATTAGTCCCCAGATGAGCCTGTTATTACTATTGATACCTGTTGTCAGATTTATTTGAGTAAATTTCATTGTTAGTATTAGTGGGTCCCTAAAACACTTCGGCTTGCTTGGTACAATATGAAAAGAGGGTTGGCGTTGCTTAATTAATGAGTGGTTTGACCCTATCACCCGGGGCGATACGTGGAATGAGGCTATTTCCGGTGGGGTTGCGCATGCACCGGGGTGGCTGCCACTGTGGACCAATGTGGACTGCTGAAGCTGGCCTCCCGCGGGAAAACTGAATACCCTACTGCAGTTTATGACCGACCACTCTACCGCAACGTTGTTGCGCGATTTCCTTTTCTATGTGTTAAGTCCTGGGAAGGCGACCAACCGAAGAACGCTAACAAGCATAGCGCAACAGAGGTGAACTGGGACCTTTTAGATATTAAAACTGAACGACGCAAACGCAAGAAAGCCAGCGAGCGCTACTCTCTCTTCGCTACACCGAGGCCGGGCTGTCCGTCGGGCTGGCCACGGAAAGGGCGAAGCTTTGGCGTCCGTGTCCGAAACTGTAGGTAACGTCAATCTTATATTTCTTTCTGTTGTATTTAAGCAAGCCGAATGTGTACTAGCTGCACGCCGCCCTGGGAGGTTTCGGGGATAGCGCGATAACCCCTTAAGGCAACGACATTGCCTGGCGTATCTGTAGGAAGGTAGACCGCCAAGGCTGACAGGCTTGCAACATCCCTGCTCAGGGAGGGCGTGACACCCACATATACACATATGCAGAGTGACACTACAGAACCATTTAGAAGGGAAATGTTTTACAAACATAGAATCACATGAAATTACTGAGAACATCTGAAGCTGAGAGCTGTGGGGTCCAGTCCTGGTGAGGAGTGGCAGCGGTGAGTCGTAGCGGTAAGGTGCGATCATAACCCAACAGCCGGATCCCAGGTGGGCTGTAAATATCCTGCTGTGTAAATGAGTGACATGTAAAAACACTCTAAGCCGTGTAAGCTATGATGGGCAAGAGCATCTGCAAACGTGATGAGTGACCATGTGGGATCAAACATTGTACTGCACAACCACAAGGCTCCTAGTTCAAAGCCCAGCTCTGTAAGTGGGTCAGTGCAGGTACGGTGACATGCCCTGGGTAAGAGCGGCTGGCAAACAAGCACGCTTCTCATGCAGCACTGACATTAAAACCCCATCAGTCATCCAGGAGGGGAGAAAAACACACCTGAAGCCAAGAGTGCAAAGCTCATGCCGCTATCGTTAGCCATTAATGGCTCATCTCACTTCATTGTACCGTAACAGGTGGGTAAATGATGCTGGTTATTCAGGCTGCCATAGTTTTCCATAGGGTAAGAAGAAAAAATCGTACGACTCAGTTTTAAAAACATCCAACTTTTAGTTATGGTGATATTTCTGCTTGGAATTTGAGAAATCTTTCTGAAAGACAGGAGTCTTTTCTGAAATCAGTACAAAAGGAGGAACTGCATGACATTATTGCTTGAAATACTTCAGACATAATGATACTTGCATTACAATTTTATCTTATGTTCAAACAGAAGTAATATATTACCATATATACTTTATAAATATATTTATAAAACATAATGTTTTACACTATAAGTAATTTCAGGATATATTCTTCAATAATTGCATATAGTCATACATATCAATTTGGCTCTAATTAATACATTTTTCATTAGTTAAAGTATTTTAAAAAATGGAGTATGTGAAAAAAAAATTCTTATCATTTGCATTGTATGCCTTGGATATGTTTCTATTGAAATCATTTTTATCTTGATGGTTTAATTGTGCCGATATGGTGGCTGTCCACTTCATTTGTTGAAATATAATTTAGTTGAACTCACGTGGCATAACAGCTGAATTTGTGATGCTGGTGTCTATAGCAGCACTGCACTTAAACGGGTCGGTATCAGTTGGCTCAGGTCCGACTCACCTGTGTCGCTCCGCCAGGTACCATTGTCGATGCTGGGGTGTGGCTGTGCTCGCTCGTGTCTTCCCTTTCCTGGTCGCACGTTAGTGATGGCGGCGGAGACGTGGCTCTGGCGCGTGACCCAGAACAGAGATGCTGCCTCTCTGCTGCTCCTCACGCTTCCGAAAATCACGCTCTCTACGCTCCCACACAGTGTCAACGCTCTTTGATTTCATATGGTGATCTCATACTCGGGATTTCCACATTTCTCTACCTTCAGCTACACTGCATAACATGAAGGTCCAAACAGACGCCATTTCCCGTTATGTTTGACGCATTATCCATTTATTCAGCTGGATTTCCACATCTCAGTGTTACAGCACCCCAAACTCTACTCCCACATTGAAAGAGACAGGAGAGGGAGAGGATCTATATAAGCTGTGTCCCCTTCTGCTATCTGGTTCTGCCTCTGCTTGCAGGCTGGTGATGGAGAGAGACTTCCCTAACAATGCTACCTGAAAACACTGTAACATTACAACAGTACTACACAAATACACTGTAACATTACAACAGTACTACACAAATACACTGTAACATCAACACACTGTGACGCAATGTGCACATGACGAATTCACAACCACAGGGGAGCGAAATCACTTCATGATGAAATCAACGACCTTTTATGAATCAGCTTGGCTATGATCTGGGGTAAATTAAAACTGAATTGACACAGAAAGGGATCATGTCACACTTCCATGAAATGGCCTTAGTGTTTCGCCTTCACTTGGAATAACAAACACGAGTGTTAATTTGAATACCCAAACTTACAATCAATTGGTTCATTTAATCCTGAAGCAAAATAAAATATTTTGTTAATAATGAACAGAAAAAATAAGACCTCATTAAATTAATGAGTAATTCAAAATTGAGGCCAAAGGTCAAAGTTAGAGGACTGGACTCTGTCTTCGTTGAGGAGAGCGATCAGATCGTTCCTCCTCTGAGGGTAAACCCCAGCTGAGACATCAGCAGCTGCTGTGGTTGCTGCAGGTGTGGTGGCCAGGCACACCACAGGTGGGACAGTGACGTGAGGTGAGACTCACCAGCTCCTCTCCAGGTGCATCTAAACGTCTCTCCCTCTCACACTCATCCTGTACCACACCTCATCTGGCCGTGAGGACTGAGGGGGGGGTGGGGGGGGGGGTCAGTCAGTCTGTCCTGAAGACAGAAAAGGCAGAGAGGAGGGAGGGAGAGAGAGGGAGCATGAGGGAGGGGAGGGGAGAAGGAGAGAGAGAGAGGGAGAGGGGGAGGGGAGGGGAGAAGGAGAGAGTATATGTGTGACTATAAGGAAGTTAAGGAACGTGCAGATCGAGACTGCAAACTTAAGACAAACACAGGAGGGGCACTGGAGAGGGAGGGAGGGAGAGGGGGGGGGAGAGAGAGAGAGGGAGAGAGAGAGAGAGAGGAAGAGAGAGTGAGGAAGAGAGGGAGAGAGAGGGAGGGATCTATATAAGCTCTGTTCTCCTCTACTCCTGCACCTGTTTGCAGCTTGGCGATGCAGAGCAGATTTCTCTTGCTGTGGACTGTGGCTCTCTCCTCCCTCCATCCCTTAGGTAGGACACCGGCTACACCTCTACACACCACACAGGGTAGCAGAGGGTAACACAGTGTAACACAGCGTAACACAGCGTAACACAGCGCAACACAGCGTAACAGACACTGACTCAGGGTAACGCAGGTTAGCAGATAATAAATCAGAGTAAGAGAGGGTAGCACAGCGTAACACAGGATAACACGGTAACATGAGTAGATGTGGTGATTGGGGCAGCCATGGGAGGTCTTTGACTTCACCCTGGTGTTCATGAGACCACTCTTGAATATTTATCAGCATGTAGGGGCATTATTGTTTTGGAATATGGGAACATCTTGTGGACACAATATTTGCACTGTAGGGTAAAACAGTTTCACATTCCTCGGCTTTAATTCTGCCATGTTGAGTAATAATTGGACCCAATGACTCCCACAAAATGGCTTCCTATAACATAACAGATAAACTGTCATGTTTAATAGCTGGGAGCTGGCAATGTGAGTTGAAGGCTTCCTTTGTCTTTCTTCACACATAAACCTGCCCAGATGTAGGTAAAGAGTAAAAGACCACTCACCAGACCACAGTACTTTCTTCTGCTGCTCAGGAGTGCAGGTTCTGTGCTCACTACATAGGAGCACGCTGCATATGTTTCTGCAATAGAAGCATATTCGTAATGACGGTAATATTTTTCATCTGGTGTTTCCTTTAAACAACATTAAATTAAAATGACCGCACTGCAGGGAACCATCACTGTATACATTTGGTCTTGAGTAATCCTGTTCGAAATGCTGATGTTTCATGGGCTAATAACTCTGTGTGGAAACACCTTCTGCTGCCAGTGTGAAAGGCAGTTTTAGCTGATATCCCTCTGGTTTTGTTGACAGAGTTTAACCGGAAATAGCTTGTATGAAACTCTTTATTAATTGACTTTCTGCCAGATAGGTCGAGATGTAAGTGTTGGCCGGCTGGCTGGGCTGCACCACACCGTGAATCACACCGAATTTCCCTCTGTGTTTGGTTAATCATTGCCGATCGGCCTGCTGTGTTTGAGTGGCCGTGAGAAATAATGTATTGCGCTGCATGTTGGAAATGAGAGGTTGGCTAATCCAACAACACTGACAACATGAGGAAAAAAAGGTCAGGACTCCACCTTTCTGCCTCTCTGCTTCACAAAAAAAGTCATTTTTGAAAAGCGTTGGAGGGATGTTATTTGTGCTGTTTAATGCCTCTCTATGAGAGATAAAGCAGTCTTTTACTGCTAACACAAGCTATTAGTATGTAGCTATTGGTATCTAAGTTCTTAATGGTTTAAGTGTTTCGTATCTCTTTTTGAAAGTAAAATGTGTACTCAGCATTACATCAGCTGATTGTTACAGCGCTCTGTGAGGGAATGCAACAAACATGAAAAAGAGAGACTGAAAACCGGTCAAAAAAATGGCCCCTTACAAAAAATGATCAAGATAAAATTCTTGGAAATATATGAGTCTGTAAATTTGTAGGCTATCTGAGTCATAATATGATTCATTAGGTGATAGTCTGCTATGGAGTCATTATTTAGGCTTGTATTTATGTCCTCAAAGCAAGTAAAAATTTGTGTTGGGCAGGTAGAACCTGCCAGTGACTTGACCGATTGGGTCAGTTCAGCATTTAAGTTCACAAAATCCCTGGTTTTTGTCTGGCCATTGTCAGGCAAGCACATCAGTGGGCGAGTGCTTTTTGAGTAAGAAAGAAACGTGAAACAATGAGTATTTACTGCTGTGACGTCCCAAGAGTACTAGAATAATTGATTAAATGATTGAGTAGTAATTTTTTTGAAAATTAATTTTAAACCTGCTATTGCCAACACCAATGCTGTTTGGAACAGAATCTTGTTTTGCCCTGTTTGTGACATCACTGATCCCGCCCCTCTCTCCACAGAGGGGGACCGCCCTGTGCAAGGAGGGGGGAGGGACTATGAGGTGGTTCGACCAATCAAGCTGCACGCGCTGCACAAGAGAGACACACAGGTGAGCCAACTCCCCCCATGTCTCCTCACTTGTGATTAAAAGTGTGAACCTTCCTGTTCAGAACAGGAACCCAGTGAACAGGGTTCTTAGGAGACCCCTTTGAAATGGTGCTGTAGATCAACATCTCTGGTTATTTATAGTGATGTGGGCACCTTGTAAGAGTGAGTGTTAATATTCACAGCACTGCATAGGTATAGCCAGCCAGGACAGACTGACTGACCTCCCTCTCCCTCTCTCTGTCCATCAGGCCTCACGGCCGGATGAGGTGTGGTACGGGATGAGTGTGGGAGGGAGAGACATTGAGATGCACCTGGAGAGGAACCAGTGAGTCTGTCCTTTCACTGTTTTTGTGAATTCATCATTACATTACATTATTGTCATTTAGCAGATGCTCTGATTCAGAGCATACGGGTTACAATTTTTATCCATTTATACAGCTGGATATTTACTGAGGCAACTGTGTACAACAGCAGTACCCCAGTGGGGAATCGAACAGGCAACCTTTTGGTTACGAGCCCTGCTCCTTACCGCTGTGTCATACTGCTGGCTGTTGGATGGTAATGGTGTCTCTCTGGCTTGTGTCCATGTGTGGCCTTGTTTTCACCATCGCTCCTTGTATCCCTGAAAGGGCATCCTACAGCAGCCAGGGCTGTTTCACTTTGGTGCGTTTCCATTGGTTGCTCCTCACCGAGTTTTGCCATTTCAGCTCCGATGTTCTTGTGTGCGATTGTTACGGTTGTTCCACAGTCATTTGGATCATCCAGTGAAAGCTTTCTTTATTAAGGATGTTGTGAAGTGTATAGTCGTTGTTGGCTGCTTCAGTGCTGACGCTGCAGAGTTCACCGTGCACCTTTCAGTGGCGACTCTGTAAGGGTCGTCTCGCATTCTGCTCGATGTTCTATGGTATGAAACAGGGCGCTGGCATAACTTGAAAACTTTACATTTGATATCCCGACTCACAGTCACGTTTCCAAACGTGTGCTTTGCATTTTTTGTGGTGAGCATTCCTCTGTGGTAAGCCTGGAAGGCTGTGTGATCTGACTTTGCTGTCTTTGAACAGGAGATTTTGCCGCCTTTGCTGTAACATAGCATTGATTTAATTTCTGGCCCAAAGATATTGGTGAAACGGCCGAGAATGACCACATACTTCACGCCAGCTCCTGTTCCATTAGCCTCCATTAGCCAGCAAGTAAACAGCACGTTGTGACCAAACTGCTGCAGGCCAGCTGTAATTGTAACAGTAGTCTAATTTAAGATTTCAAACCTCACACTGAGTATGTACATGGTGAGCAATTTCAATGAATTTTCAATGTTCTGTGATAATGTGGCAGTGCAGTTACACTCAGAGTGTGTGTCACAGGGACCTGCTGAGCGAGCACTACAGCGAGACACACTACACTCCAGACGGGACGAGAGTCACCTCCACCCTCCAGGATCTGGTGCGTCTCGAAACGTTGCGATAATGTTGTCACAACACTATGCTTTTACACTTATTTGTGAGTAGGGCTTTGATATCACGCCTATTTATGCTGTGAATGCTCATAGGATCACTGCTATTACCATGGAAGGATCGTTAATGACAGCCAATCAGCAGTCAGCGTTAGCACCTGCAACGGACTGAGGTGGGAGGAGCGCGCGCGCACACACACACACTCACACATACTCACACACTCACACACTCACACACTCACTCACACACTCACTCACACACTCACTCACACACTCACACACTCACACTCACACATACTCTCTCACACACACACACACACACACACACACACACACATACACACACACTCACTCACTCACACACTCACTCACACACACACACACACACACACACACACACACATACTCTCTCACACACACACACACACACACACACACACACACACACACACTCTCTCACACACACACACACACACACACACACACACACACTCACACATACTCTCACACACACACACACACACACTCTCACACATACACACACACACTCACTCTCACATACACACACACACACACACACACACACACACACACACACACTCACACATCCTCTCTCACACACACACACACACACACACACACACACTCACACTCACATACTCTCTCACACACACACACACACACACACACACACACACTCACACTCACACATACTCTCTCACACACACACTCACACTCACACTCACTCTCTCACACACACACACACACACACACACACACACACACACACACACACACACACACTCACACATACTCTCTCACACACACACACACACACACACACACTCACACTCACACATACTCTCACACACACTCACACTCACACTCACTCTCTCACACACACACACACACACACACACACACACACACACACACACACACACACACACACACTCACACATACACTCACACATACTCTCTCACACACACAAAAGCATTTCTACACTAACTCATTTTCATATACACATAAATGCACTCATGCACACGCAGATTGTTCTAACACACACATATATGCATATGTGAGAGCCGTCATTGGATATCAGAACAGTCTGTTCGCAGCAGTGAGGCTGGCTTGGATTGGTCCCTCAGCTCCGATGGCCCCGCCCTCATCCCCAGTCTGTTCCCAGGGGTTACCTCAGGACAGCTTCGCAGCAGTACCTGCTCGAACCCCTGTCGGATCAGGACACGGGTGACCACGCCCTGCTCAGATACGACACCCTCACCACTACGCTGTCTACCTGCGGAGTCACCAGCACCAGCTGGGAACCGATCTTCCCCTCCTCCACCACACGAGGGCGCTCCAGGGCTTCGGTGAGACTAAACTTCTGGGCCTCTCACAGTGAAAGACCTGGCAGCAGACATTTTAAATACAAATTTCACATTTAAACCCCAACTTAACCCCAACTCTTGCCTAGATTTCCTAAATGAACCCTACCCATATCCGTAACTCCGTATCCGTAACCTTAAGCTGAATTTCCAGACTCAACCCTAATGTAACTGTTAACTGTAGATGTTTGGAATCATGCAGAGTGTAGCTAAAAGGCTGTTTCAGTCCCTGAACAGCTCTGGCCTGTTTGCAGATATCTGCCTGTGGGGTCTGCCGCTCCTGCCCCTACAGGCCTCTGTGCTGTGTTGAGCTGGCAGACACCTAAAGCATGACCCCTGTGACCTTTCAGTCTGTAGAATCAGCCTGTTGCTCCAGATTTCATGTCTGTGTGTGTGCTAATCCCCCAGGAGCCCTCCCCTACAGAGCAACCCAAATACATGGAGCTCTTTCTGGTGGCTGACAACAGTGAGGTACGAGCATCCACTACGAGAAAGAGGCACACACACACAGCCACACACAACTCAGGCACACACACAACACAAGCACACACACACACAGCCACACACAACTCAGGCACACACACAACACAAGCACACACACACAGCCACACACACACACAGCCACACACAACTCAGGCACACACACACACAGCCAAACCTCCCGTTTGGTGCATCTTTCGAGGGCACTGCTGTAACGGTGAGGGAAACGTACTGTCCGTCAGCAGGTCAGGCTGTTTGTTAGCATGCCGGTGTGGTGCTGGCTGGTGAGTGGTGATGTGCTCCAGCTGTTTCCCGCTCTCACTGACTGCTGTGTGTGCTTTCAGTACAAACGCATGAAGAGTGACCTTTCTGCAGTCAGGAGCAGGATGTTTGAAATCGTCAACTTTATCAACAAAGTGAGTTTTCATTTATTTTATATTTAAAGCATACAGTTGCACGCCTCCAGAGAAACTAAACTGGAAGGGAAAACACGATCCATTTTAAGAAGGGAGAAAAATTTCATTTGCAAAAGACAGTGGCTGGTACCATCCAAGCTTAAGCAATATGGCGCCAAATAGTGCGAACCGACCACAGCAGGTCTGAGGCGCTACCCTGGGGTTATATCGTGTGTCCTGAGAGTGCTGGTGCTGATCTCAGATCAGACTGTGCGCTTAGCGTCTCACTCCTATCACAGATGTACCAGCCTCTGAACACCTCGATCGTCCTGATTGGGCTGGAGGTGTGGACGGACCGGGACAGGATCAGGGTGGTGCCCGCGATTGGACAGACTCTGAGCAGCTTCACCGACTGGCGAAACGAGGTGCTGATGAAGACAAACCCGCACGACAACGCCCAGCTGATCACGTACGCCCTCCGCTCCCGCGCAGGCCTCGCTGAAGCTGGAAGCGCGTCGTACGCAGTCTCATGCCACGCCTCCCTGCTTCCTGTCTTTCAGGGCCGTGGACTTTGACGGGCTGAGCGTGGGACTGGCCTACGTGGGCACGCTGTGTTCTGTCCACTCCACCGGCGTCGTGCAGGTACACCGGACTCACCTATACAGCACAACGCAGAGGACTCGCACACACTCTGAGTCACAGCACACAGAGGACTCACACACAGTCAGGAGTCACAGCACACAGAGGACTCACACACAGTCAGGAGTCACAGCACACAGAGGACTCGCTCACACTCTGAGTCACAGCACACAGAGGACTCACACACAGTCAGGAGTCACAGCACACACAGAGGACTCACACACAGTCAGGAGTCACAGCACACAGAGGACTCACACACAGTCAGGAGTCACAGCACACAGAGGACTTGCACACAGTCAGGAGTCACAGCACACAGAGGACTCACACACAGTCAGGAGTCACAGCACACAGAGGACTCACACACAGTCAGGAGGATGTGTTTGTAAGGCTTAAAGGATGTGACGCAGGAGGGGCAGAGCGCTTGGGTGCAATGGTCACGGGCAGCAGAAAGGTGTTCAGTGTGGACAGGGTGTGCTGTTCTTAGACAGGGGAGCAGGCCTGAAATATGCAGGGTTACCATCAGAATGTCTGAGACTTCGACACAGCAGACTTGGCAGGCTGGGATCCTCACTGTATCGGCTGCAGTGAAGCACCGTCCTCAAAGGAAGGGCGAAACCACGGGTTTAAACTCATGAACCTTCACCAGCCCCAGCTCCACACTGATTTACTACACTCAGGACCAGAATGCAATGCTCTAACCACTACACCGCAGTGCTGACATCATCGCAGAAGTTCCGTAATCATGACTCTGTGATAACATCATATGACAGTTATGAACAAAGATAGGGTCCCCTGCCGACTTGCTTCTGTGGCTTTGAAGCTGCTATCTTCATGCGTTCTGTGATGAAGGGGCACTGCTGTGGCTTGGATTGAGAAAGGTCAGCTTGAACAGGAAGAAGAACCGACATCCTTAAAGATCTAATCTTCCATATCTGTGTGAAAGCTGCTGTGTAGACACAGAGGAAGCATGTGTTGAGATCTGTGAGGGTAAGCGATAATTTAACCATGGGCCCTAACGAAAGTTGTATTTGGTGGACCAGGAGGCCCCCTTACTGTTTGGAGATATTCACACACTGAGCTGCAGGTTCAGCACAACAGTGTCAGAGTGCTTGTGTTCTCACACCACATTTTATTTTTTTAATAGAAGGTCTACTGTCATCGTTATCTGCTGAGTGCATCACTGTCCGACTGAGTGCGTCACTGCCTCATTCAGTGTGTCACTGTCCGACTGAGTGCGTCACTGCCTCATTCAGTGTGTCACTGTCCTACTGAGTGTGTCACTGCCTCATTCAGTGCGTCACTGTCCGACTGAGTGCGTCACTGCCTCATTCAGTGCGTCACTGTCCTACTGAGTGCGTCACTGCCTCATTCAGTGCGTCACTGTCCGACTGAGTGCGTCACTGTCCTACTGAGTGCATCACTGTCCGACTGAGTGCGTCACTGCCTCATTCAGTGCGTCACTGTCCGACTGAGTGCGTCACTGCCTCATTCAGTGCGTCACTGTCCTACTGAGTGCGTCGCTCCTTCGTTCAGTGCGTTGCTGTTTTATTCAGTGCGTTGCTGTTTTATTCAGTGCGTTGCTGCCTCGTTCAGCGCGTTGCTGTTTTATTCAGTGCGTTGCTGCTGTCTCACAGGATCATAACTCCAGAGCTGTGGTTGTTGGGGCGACGCTGACCCACGAGATCGGGCACAACCTGGGCATGCGGCACGACGAAGCATCGTGCACCTGTGGAGCGGGCGTGTCCTGCATCATGGCTGCGTCCCTCAGGTGAGGCCTGCGTGTCTGTACTGCAGTCATAGATAGTCTGCTTCCCGTATTTTGAATTTCATGCTTGAATATGAAGTGACAGACGGTGCGGCTGTTTCAGTCCCCAGGTGCCGCGGCGGTTCAGCGGCTGCAGCGTGGGGGCGTACGGAGACTTCCTGCGAGCGCGCCGGCCCTGGTGCCTGTTCGACCGGCCCGACATCGCCATGGCAGCGTCCTGGTGTGGGGACGGCGTGCTGGACCCCGGGGAGGAGTGCGACTGTGGGGACGAAGAGGTACGGAAACCATCCGCCCCACAGAGCTGACCCAGGACCAGCTGACCCAGCCTCAGTGCTGAACCTCACCATTACATGAAAAAGAGGCTAAAACTGACCCACAGTCAGTGCTTAGGGAAGGTGTGCGCAGAGTCCAACGTGACCAGCCTGTGCAGGGCTGTGTGTTTATATTAATGTGTTTCCTGCTAAGGAGTGCACAGACCCCTGCTGCCACGCCCCCACCTGCAGGCTGACCCCAGGATCACAGTGTGCTGCAGGAGAGTGCTGTGACAACTGCAAGGTGAGACACACACACGCACGCGCACACACACACATGCACACACACACACGCATGCACACGCACGCTCACGCTCATGCACACGCACACACGCACACACACGCACACGCACACACACACACATGCACACACGCACGCACATGCACACACGCGCACACACACTCATGCACACGCACGCATGCACACACACACACACGCACGCACGCACATGGACACACGCATGCACGCACACACGCACGCACACACACACACACACACACACGTACTGCCACAGGTACACAGATACGCATACACCTCAGCCCTTTTGCGGGTCCGATTCAGCTGTGTTGGGTATGTAGCATCAGTGGATGTGACGTCTGTGAGTCTGCTTTTTGCACACGGACCTGGCTCTTCTGCTCAGTGAGCTGAACAGCGACCTCTAGTGGCTCCTCTGTTTGCAGTTCACTCCGGCCTCAAAACAGTGCAGGAGCCAGAGGGATGAGTGTGACCTGGCTGAGTACTGCACGGGGAAGTCCCCCAGATGCCCCGAGGACGTCTTCTCCTTCAACGGGACGCCTTGCAAGGAAGGCCGGGGCTACTGCTACAACGGACAGTGCCCCCTGCTGGCCGAACAGTGCGTCACAATGTGGGGAGACAGTGAGTGAACCTGGCATCTCTCCTGCACGTTTATGATGTCCACCAGGGGGCGTGATCCGCTCAAACTCAGGAACTCTGCTGTCCTCGTTTCAGCTGCACAGGTGGGAGGGGATACCTGCTACGACCGGAACACGCAGGGCACCATTGATGGCTTCTGCCAGCGCAGAGGACCGCAGCTCTACGATGCCTGCAGGGAAAAGTAGGTCTCCATAATGCAGAGCAGTGCGTAGCGTGGACACGCTCCCTCCCCGTGACTGAGAGCACGTCCCAACCCCCCCCCCCCCCCCCCCCTCTCCCCCTGCAGGGATGTGAGGTGTGGGAGGCTGTTCTGCAGTGGTGGGAAGGACACCCCCCTTTTCGGGGAGCCAGTGGGGCCACCCGACTGCAGAGCCGCAGTGCACCCCGACCCCACCCAGGACCGGGGACAGGTGGCCGACGGAACCAAGTGTGGGGACGCACAGGTGAGCGTGGTTACCACGAGAATGGCACACAATGATAGACAGCTCCGCTCCCTCGCAAAGGCCTGGCGACTTGCACAGCTGGGAGTCTCTACATGCTGTCAATCGACACAGCTAGTACATTAAGGCACAACAGCAGCGGTGGCCCTGATTTAGCTTTGAGCCTGCAACCATGTTATTAGCAGTACTGTTCCACAGTTTGCAATTGTACATCAGCAACGAGCGAAAGGCTGAGTCCCGCAGAGGTGACCCCCGCTGTGTGTGACTGTCAGGTGTGCAGCAGGAACGCATGTGTGGATCTGGAGATGGCCTACGGAGGCACCAACTGTTCAGCGCGATGCCGAGGTCATGCGGTGAGTCCGGCTGGGCGGGGGCGGGCACAGATGCACCCACAGACACACCATCTGGGAAGAGTGACTAACAGGAGAACTCCTATTGCACACCATCCCTCTCTGCCTTTCAGCTAAACTCACAGTAACTTGAGGTTACTCATCACAATAACCTTGGGGTTACAATCCCATATCAATGACCTCACAATGACATTCCAGTGACTTCATAATCACATTAGAAAAGCCTTATAATTACATCACAGTAATCTGACAATGACCTCACAATGGATCCTGCGACCTTCGTGCTGAACAGTTCTCCGGTGGGCCCGCAGGCTCAGCTAAACGCTCTGCTGCCATACTGTGTCCCACAGGTGTGCAATCATAAATCAGAGTGTCAGTGTGAGCCTGGATGGATACCGCCAGACTGCGACACCATGGATTCGAGCGACCAAATCCTTTCCCTCGGTGGGTGTGTGTGACTGTCCCAAAGCACGACGGAGCTGTCCCTTCCATTTGAACCGATGGCTCCTGTCACAGCGGTGTGCTCTCACAGCTGAATGTATGAATATGTTATGTCATAAAATAACCATCCGGGTTCTTGTGTGTCAGTGCCGTAACTCACATGATTTGTGTCGGACAGAGACGTAGAGAGCAGGCTGACAGGGAGGTAAGCCTCTGCCACAGATGCACGTTACTGACTCACAATGAACTCACCGCCTGTAACCTCCCTGCTGCTCTTCTCTGAGAGCACCAAGCATGTCACCTCAAGCAACCCCCCCCAATCAGAGGACAGATGCACCTTAATCACAATGTGAAAAGCACCTTGACCACACCTCACCCCACATGCTAACGAACCGGAGCACCACACAGATCAAGCTTCTTGAAACTAATCTTAGATCAGTTACCTGATCACTGTTCACATGTTTGGGCTGAGGATTTGTGTCTGGTCAGCTGAACCCAGGCTGACAGCTGGCAGCTTGCATGTTTGTTGAGTGATTAATAACTGACTGCCACTGAGCAAACCCTAAAACCCTAAAACCAGCCCTAGCCCTAACCCTAACCCTAACCCCTAACCCTAACCCTAGCCTTAAAACAGCCCCTTGCTACAGCAGAACCACTGGAGCCCCTGGGAATAAACTGGGGGAGGAGCCAGAGACAACCCAGGAGTGCCAACACTCCTCTACTGGATTCCTCTGGATAGGACCCCGACACACACACACTCACCCGCACACACACTCACTCACACTCACACTCACTCACACACAGACACACATGCATGCTCACAGACTTACACACACAGCCACAGACACACGCATTCACTCGCACACAGACACAGACACACACACACACTCTCTCACACACAGACACAGACATACACACACATGCATGCTCACATACTCACACATTCACAGCCACAGACACAAACACACACTCACACACTCACACACACACACACACACTCCCAGCACTCTGACAGCCTCACTCTACCTCTCTGCCTCCAGGAGCTATTATTGCCATCGCCATGGCAACGGCCACCATTGCGCTGCTTATCGTGGCCGCGGCCGTCACCACTGTCCTCCTCAGGCGCTCGAAGAGGCCCTCTCGCTCCGCCAGGTGCTCCGCCCCCACCCTCAACACAGTCATTCAACACAGAGCCTCAACATAGCGCCTCAACAGTGGGTTAGTGTGGAATAGTGGTTAGAGTGCTGGACCTGAGGGTAGTGGGTTAGTGTGGAGTAGTGGTTAGAGTGCTGGACCTGAGGGTAGTGGGTTAGTGTGGAGTAGTGGTTAGAGCGCTGGACCTGAGGGTAGTGGGTTAGTGTGGAGTAGTGGTTAGAGCGCTGGACCTGAGGGTAGTGGGTTAGTGTGGAGTGTAGTATGTGATAAGTGGGTTAAACATGTTAAACACTTTAAGCTGTTCTAAGCGACAGCCTTACTTACAGTGACTGTCCCTGTTCTCTCCCAGTGATCTTCCTCATAAAGAGGACCAGGGCCTGCAGAACCCTGCCTTCTCTGCACCACAGATCCACACCATCTATCAGAACGTCAACATCAAGGTATGCTCCAGCAGACAGGTCAAAGGTCATCACAGTACAATCAGCCATTGCCATGGCAACAGAGAAGCAACAGGCGAGACATTCAAAAGCTCAATGCGTTTAGTTGAGGATTAGGGGTGTTCTTGTCTTCAGCAGTTATACATAGCGGTAACCTAAAAATACAGTCTTAAGATGAAGAGGCGATTGTAAAACAGATTATCCTCTGAGTCTTGGTGGTTGTGCTTCTAATACGTTTTCTAAAGCAGACCCTTCAAATTGTATGTTTAAAAAATAGTAGCAATGCAATTGATGCTTGCATTATGAACTGAGAGTGGAGAGCATAGTCACTGATTGGGAATCCAGTTATCCAACTGCGTCTCTCTCT
This sequence comes from Megalops cyprinoides, assembly GCF_013368585.1. Classification (NCBI taxonomy): domain Eukaryota; kingdom Metazoa; phylum Chordata; class Actinopteri; order Elopiformes; family Megalopidae; genus Megalops; species Megalops cyprinoides. Next base: position 40,801,319 of record NC_050587.1, on the reverse strand, counting down.
TCTTTCATAGCAGTGACCAGAAGGAGCCCTGTCCCCACCTTCAGTCTCCACCCACTCTCACCCTCCAGCCAATAGCATTGCTGCTGCAGGGCGAATACGAGCAAACTCCGAAGAGGAGAGGAGCAGGAAATTAGAGCTGCTCACCCTGGCAGACAATTGCGATGTAACTAGCAGACACTCGGGTACAACACTGGAAGATGGATCGGTCATGACCTGGACTGGGGTTGAAGGTCAGCAGTAGGAGCTGTGATGTTATACCCCGATATCACCTGTTACAGAGAGGGCCCACTGCTGGGCCAACGGCACATTACTGCTGAGAGGCCTGTCGAGACTGTTCACTGTAACTCAGTCCAGGTTATGGCCTACGAACTTTGGGAGTCTCCTCACTCTGTTGCAGCTGCGAGTTACTCCACATGATGTAGTCTCACTGAACAGAGCAGTCAGTTTACTCCTCTATGCTCTGTGGCTTTTCATTTGTTTTTTTGGCAGTCATCAGTATGACATCAGCACTCATAATACACCTATCAATATTAACCCTCTCTGCCACAGAGGTCCTCCCACCCTGTCACTGTGATTAACCAGGAGTTTAAATTAGTTTTAGTCTGAAGCAGGTTTGTGGTCAGCGTGAGAAGGCTGAGGCCATTGCTGCGTTTATAACATGATCGCATTGACTCGTGCATCCCCTTGTGAAACACTGGTGCTATGAGCAGAAACCTCGCTGGCTGCAAATTCGCAGGATGGATCGGGCCGCCATGTTAAGATGCCAGGTAACCAAACAACGGCCCTAAAATGGAGACATATTCATTAAGAGTGTGTTGCTTGGTAACAGCGCTCAAAAATTCTCTTAAGAAAAGAATGGAGTCTGAGAGGGCTGGCCTTGGAATGTCCATTCAGTTAGAGTACCTTTCAGGCAACATCACTCGAGTGGTACGTCTCAATCCTTTACGTTTGTTATGTATCACCGAGACATTTTTCACTCGTTTCTAAATCCATAAGTTGTATTTGCATTACAAGTGCAATAAGTATTTGATATCGCTGCATTCTTTTCTGATGGCCTTGGCTTGCACAGTATAGGTAAAGCAACAAAAAAATTAAATTGAAGTGCACATAAGTTTCATCAATAGCAAGACGTGTTTTATTATTCATTTTGCTGAACATGTCAGCATCATTTCTCTAAATTGATTTTCATTTCACTTGCAATGTTAAAATATATTTTTATGTGCAAATGCCGTTTTTGCCTTGTTGATTTGGTCTACCGAATGACCTATTTCCGTCTCCGCATCCTAAATGAAGGGTCTGCAGGGGGATTCGCATTCAGAAGGCTGTCATGCACCTGACCTGTGACCTGCCCTATTCCACTTCACCATGCAGCAGGAAACCGACATGAAAAAAAAAACACATTAGACCAGTTTTCTTATATCCTGTATTTCTTTTTTTTTTTTTTGAGTGATACATCTACATAAATGAGATTCATAAAGGCTTCGCAATACAAGTACTTGACAAAAAAAGTTTCTTTTTTTCTTTATTTTTTTTACAGCTATTAAGAAAATTTTAATAAACATTTCCTGTACATTCTGTGAGATATGTTTGGAAACTTGAACCAAAGTCAGAAATGAAAACCATCTGGATAGATCCCTATACCCCCCCCCCCCCCCCCCACCCCTTCCCCACCCACCAAACCGGACGGGTCTCTGCTGCCCACCCCCCTACCAAACCCTGCCCCGACACCTCCATGTCTCCGTCCCCACTCCTCCACCTCTTGATCCCTCGGTCTCACTAAAGCATGCGTTTCACTTTAAATTGCACCTGATAGGGAGGCTCTACACATTCAGCGAGACACACACCCTGCAAAGACAGAAATCCAGAACTGAAAAAAAAGATTGTATCAATATGTGGACTGAATACCACCTGAAAGCTTGTGAAACCCCCACCCCCCCACCCACCACTCAACCAATTACACCACGAGTCTCTCAAACCACCCCCCCATCCTACAGCACAGACACTGTGGGGTTGTAGAAGGGTCTCTACAGGGCCCCTGTGAAGAATCGCGACAGTAGTCAGAACGCTCCGTCCAAAGCCTGCCCCACGTTTCCAATGCAGAATGATGGCTGGACCTGTGTATGGCATGGCTACAGCATGCAGGCTCTGCTGCGGGCATCAGGCGCATCTTTAGAACCCAGACAGCAGACGGGTCTTACAGTGTGCGGGAACAGGACCCTCCCCCTCCCGGTTCCACGCCCGGCCGGTAGGAGGCTGTGGGCACGCTCACCCGCTGAGGTGAGGGCAGATTGGGGGAGGGGGGGGGGCGTGGCAGTGAAGACCACACCCCGCAGGTAAATACATAACCTACAGAATCTGAGACACTCCACTGCCTCCATTATGACATAACCGTTAGGCTTACAGTGGAATCTCAGTTACAGTGACCCCTGCCAGCCAAGGACAGATTTCCCATGTGGCACCAGAGAGACGCCATCCACTGACCTACGCATCCTCTCAAACACACTCCATTTCCCAGCAACCCCCTGTGTACCACTATCATAGACTCATGAGACAGAAGTTATAACCTGTCATGAAAGGGACAGCACCATCCCAGGAGCTCAGGATCTCAGGTTACAAGGTGAACCGAAAAAACACTTGCAGTGAGTTAGATAATACGTAAATGTGGAGATACTGTTAAAGACACGATGCACTCCTGAAAAGCAGCAACTGAGGAATCCTCCCCACCGACAGCACCAGGACTGTGGGCTCAGGTGAAGAGAAGCACCCAGAAGAGTCTCTTTTCCCTGACTGGGAGATACCGATCTTCCTCCGGAAGCCTCTCACTGAGCCCAGAGACACAGCCCTCAGCCAGCAAAGCTCAGCCACTCTCAGAGAGGGAAAATAATAACAACAGCGGCCACTTTCAGTATGAGAGGGAAAATGACTGAAGTAACATTCATGCTGATCGTAATCAGTGATACTGATATGGAGATGCAGACACGGAAATGATCCCTCACACAGCAGTGTGCTCTGAGCCCTGAGCTGCCGAGGGCCGGTCACGGCTGCTCATGCACAGAAACGCAAAAAACTCTTGCCACTGCTGCCAGGAATGGTGCTAGCTATCTACCTCCAGAAAGGAGGACAGACTCGTGTCCCCCCCCCCCCCCCCCCCCTCCCCCAACTCCCTCTCCCAGACCGCACATTCAGGGGAGCCTACGCCACCCTTGATTCAAAGTTTTTCCAAATGAAAATACATACAAATTCCAAATTCTCACATTAGGAAACACAAGGGGCACCTTTATAAATTTATGTGGCAGTACTGGTCACAAAGCTGTTCAACCTGTAACATTCTCCCACTCAGCTGTTCAACCTGTAACATTCTCCCACTCAGCTGTTCAACCTGTAACATTCTCCCATTCAGGTGTTCAACCTGTAACATTCTCCCATTCAGGTGTTCAACCTGTAACATTCTCCCATTCAGGTGTTCAACCTGTAACATTCTCCCACTCAGCTGTTCAACCTGTAACATTCTCCCACTCAGCTATTTATGTAGTTGGGGGCGAATTTATTTGCACAGATCTCCTTCATTTTGGTTCCATTTTCCAGCCCTTTTCTTTCTTTGACCTTTTCTTAAAACATTTTTTTTTGCCATACGCAATCCACATTTATAATACCAACTGAGTGCTGCTTCCTCAGAGGGTAAGGACAGACAGAACTCACAGAACTCAGCTGAGCTACAGCTCCTGATTGGTTAAAACGTGTCTGTAACTGCATCAGCTGAAATGAATGAAATGGGATTGCCAATATTTACCTTCACCATGGTTTCCATCCGCCCTCCCCCCATATATTTATATACATATAGAGATAAAGCATTTATTTATCCATTCACTTTTAGCTATTTTATAGATATTAAAGTTAATTATATCTCAATAAATAAATATAAATGATTTGTTTTGGACTGTTGTCGGTTTTGATGTTCCCCACTTTGGTGATGGTGTGGTCTTAGGGCAGACTGGCTTGCAGTGCAATGTGCCTCCACCAGGGGGAGTGTGGAGAGAGGGGGAGCCAATGAGAGAGAGAGAGAGTGAGGGGGGTGGGGCGGGGTGGGGCGGGGGCTCAGGCGGGTGGGGCAGGCCTACGCCTGGGCGTTGGTGCCGTTCTTGTCGGGGGCGTTGGCTGCGTTGTTGGCGAGGCCGTCCTTACGCGGGGGCATCCTCTCATTGATGCGGTCCAGGCCACGCGCCTCCTCGAAGCTCTGGATCCTGTGCTGCGGTTTGAAGCCTTTGATGGCTGCAGGGAGGAGAGAGACCATCAGAATCTCTCTCTCTCTCTCTCTCACACACACACACACGCACGCACGCACGCACGCACATGTACGCAGACACAGACACACACATGCACATAGACACAGACACACGCACACAGACAGACACACACACACACACACACACACACACACGCATAAGTAACTCTGGGTCTGGAGGCCCACAGGCCGATCTGCACCCTATCCATGCCTGACCCTGCCCCCTGACCCTGACCCTGCCCCTGACCCTGACCTTGCCCCTGCCCCCTGACCCTGCCCCCTGACCCTGACCCTGACCCTGCCCCTGACCCTGACCCTGCCCCTGCCCCCTGACCCTGCCCCCTGCCCCCTGACCCTGCCCCCTGACCCTGACCCTGCCCCTGCCCCCTGACCCTGCCCCCTGACCCTGCCCCCTGACCCTGACCTTGCCCCTGCCCCCTGACCCTGACCCTGACCCTGCCCCTGCCCCCTGACCCTGCCCCCTGACCCTGCCCCCTGACCCTGCCCCCTGACCCTGACCCTGACCCTGCCCCTGCCCCCTGACCCTGCCCCCTGACCCTGCCCCCTGACCCTGACCCTGACCCTGCCCCTGACCCTGACCCTGCCCCTGCCCCCTGACCCTGCCCCCTGACCCTGACCCTGACCCTGCCCCTGACCCTGCCCCTGCCCCCTGACCCTGCCCCCTGACCCTGACCCTGACCCTGCCCCTAACCCTGACCCTGACCCTGACCCTGACCCTGCCCCTGCCCCCTGACCCTGCCCCCTGACCCTGCCCCCTGACCCTGACCCTGACCCTGCCCCTGACCCTGACCCTGCCCCTGCCCCCTGACCCTGCCCCCTGACCCTGACCCTGACCCTGCCCCTGACCCTGCCCCTGCCCCCTGACCCTGCCCCCTGACCCTGACCCTGCCCCCTGACCCTGACCCTGCCCCTGCCCCCTGACCCTGCCCCCTGACCCTGACCCTGCCCCTGCCCCCTGACCCTGCCCCCTGACCCTGCCCCCTGACCCTGCCCCCTGACCCTGCCCCCTGACCCTGACCCTGACCCTGCCCCTGCCCCCTGACCCTGCCCCTGCCCCTGCCCCTAACCCTGACCCTGACCATGAACAGAATCAAAGCCGCTTTCTGACCTAGTTTAAGCTCATTTGATCTGAGGCGGGACTGATGTTTAGTGTTTGTGTGCCATTTTAGACACACTGTAATAACTATGACAAGAAACTATGAACACAAAAAACAGCTGTTACAGTCTGTCTGTCAGCCCTCTGACACCTCGGCCTGAGACGGAGAGTGTTTCCTGTACACTGAGTGTGGAGGGCCAGAGGCAAGAACTGCGCTGCAGCAACCCCAACCCACTCACAACCAGAGGGCTGCGGGTTTGAGTCCTGCAGACTGAGACTGCTGCGGAGGTGGTGGATGGACCCCCTGCTCTGACGCTCTGAAGCCCCGGATATTTACAGCCATTTCTCAAAGTCTTGGGTCCTTAAAACAAAAATGTCACTTACCGGATTGGTGTTGCAATGGAAGCGTGGTGAAATTGAACAAAAAGTGTAACTTGTTAAAAGCCATTCACTTCATTAAGTATATACATCACTGAGATATGAAACATGACTGTGTGCAGCCAGTTAACACAGCAGAGCTAACACAGCACAGCACGATTTTTAGTAAATACAGAGGGACACAGTACAAAGACAGACAGCAGGTCCACAGTTATTTATATAGCCCTAAACAGTAAATTGGCTACATTGGTATTCCCCAGCCCAGGTCTAACAGCTAAACTGAAGACCCTCACACACACGCTCACACCCCAAACACCCTCACCCACACCCACCCGCGCACACACACAGACACACACCGACACACACACACACACACACACACACACACACACACACACACACAGACACACACAGACACACACAGACACACACAGACACACACACACACACACACACACACACAGCCAAGCGTCTTAAACCTCACAGCTGACACATCACATCTTGTGAAATATTGAGAGCGCGCTAAGCACACTTCTGCTTATCTTTACAGGGTGCTGTGGAGAGGAAGGGGTTAACGCGCTAGTGCTGTTTACAGGGTGCTATGGAGAGGAAGGGGTTAACGCGCTAGTGCTGTTTACAGGGTGCTGTGGAGAGGAAGGGGTTAACGCGCTAGTGCTGTTTACAGGGTGCTGTGGAGAGGAAGGGGTTAACGCGCTAGTGCTGTTTACAGGGTGCTATGGAGAGGGAGGGGTTAACGCGCTAGTGCTGTTTACAGGGTGCTATGGAGAGGGAGGGGTTAACGCGCTAGTGCTGTTTACAGGGTGCTATGGAGAGGAAGGGGTTAACGCGCTAGTGCTGTTTCCTCTGTTTCTGTGAGGGGGGCGTGTCTGACAAACAGGAACCCCTCTCCTCTCTGCAGACATGAGCCTGCCCCGCCCCAGAAGCAGGGGGCGTGGAACCCAATCGGAGCGCTGCAGGTGCCGTTCGCAGGTGAGAAACCCGAGCACAGCTCTGCCTGCTGCCCGGTGTGAGAGCAGCAGCCGAACGCACTCTGCAGCCTCCGGCTCTGAGCCCAGTCGCAGCTCACAGCGCGGGCGGAACAGCGAGGGTTAACGCTGTCCCTTCAGAGGATGTGGGCAAAACGCAGCCACAGAAAAACAGATAAAACTATTTTAAAAAATGCAAAGATAAGAACAGGATATACAAAAACAGACTGAGGGAGGGAGTTGGGGTTGAGGTTGGGGGTGGGGGATGGGGGAGGGGGTGGAGTTGGAGTTGAGGTTGGGGGGGGAGTTGGGGTTGGGGGATGGGGGAGGGGGTGGAGTTGGAGTTGAGGTTGGGGGGGGAGTTGGGGTTGGGGTAGAGGTTGAGGGAGGGGTTTACACCACACAGGACACACAGAGAGAGCTTGCGTACCTTTGGCCTCTGCCGCCTCTATGGTGGCTGTGTAAGTGAGAGTAGTAGAGCCATGCCCAAAACAAACGGAGAGAGAGCAAGACACGTTATCAATGCAGTCAGAGACGATCATTCCTCCCCCCCCCCCCCCCTCCCCCCAGCCCACAAACCATACCCACGGTTAGTGGCAGTCAGGTTCATGGCCAACCAGTCCAGAAAAATAACAATGGCAGACATATAGACATACACAGTGCAACAGCAGGCAGGCTTGCAAAGCATGCTGGGAACTCTTTTACACCTCACTAATGTGCTACCCAGAGGTATTAAGCCAAAAAACCCCCCACATTTTTCCGAGGAGGTGCCGGTGGAAGTGTCTTTCATCTGGAGAGTTACACTACATGGATTAGTCCAAATCTGAGTGACAGGCAGAGATCGGGGCAGCCCCTGCAGGACCTGCAGATGCCTTCTTTAAGGAAATCCCTCTCAGATTGAGATCTGCTTTCAAGCAACACCCATCTTTTACACACAGAACGCATCGCAAAGGACTTGTATCATTTTACAGAAAATATGGGAAACCCAAATTATTTACAAAGACCACATGGTCCACAAACAACTGTAAATTTAGAGCAACTTCACTTAAATTATAGTTGGTTCACACATGTATAGTGAAACATGCTTTACTATTAAACACTCAGTGTGAATTTATAAATGCCATAATCTCTGTCAAGTGATTTTGGTGCTACATGACAATCACTTTCAGTCAAAACACAGGACAAAAGTTACTCCGAAAAGCTTTCACCACTCTTTCTCAGCCCTTTTTCTCCTTTTGAGGACTGCCTTCTCTCTGACCTCCTTCCATCACACACCAGTGAAAGCTCCTGTTTCTTGTGGTTATGTTCTAACTGGCCAGTTGCAGAGCATCGGATTTGTGTGCGAGTCTTGTGGAAGCTTGTGATTGGAGGGATTGCGAGTGGCACAGTGGGGCTGGGGTAAGCGGACAGCTGTGTGGGGTTAGCCCTGCAGACGCTGTGGCACTGAGCCCTGAGCCTGAGGAAGGTGTCAGCGTTAGTCATACACCAGCAGAAAGGATGCAAGCAGAGCAAGTGTAGCACGCACACACGCAGGCACGCAGAACATGCAGGTGTCAGTGTCTCAGCCATTAACCCAGAACATTTGAACTCCTAACATTCTGCATCTGCTTCAGAAGGCGGCCAAAAAAATATGAAAATATGAAGCAACAGTACTCATAACATTCAAAAGTCAAATACTCAATACTCATTATTCACAACTACAATGAAGACTTATTAGACATCAAGGTGTAGTGTAGTGCAAAACTAGGCTTGCCAGCATTTATCATTTGAAAAAATCGATGAAGCCAAAACTCAGTCCTGTGATAAGAAGCGGCTCATTTCGGGGCGTCCGCGCTGTACATGTGTGAATGCAGGAAGACACCCCCCGCAGCGCTCGGAGCTCAGTGAGATCCCTGCTGTGCATGGCGGGAGACAGAAGGGGGCAGCAGAGAGCAGCAGCAGCGGTGAGGGGAGTGAGGGGTCACAGGTTTCCTTCCCAGCCTGCCCCCCTCAGCCACACTGACCCCGGGCCAGTGCTCAGCTGCAGAGCGGATAAGCAGGAGCACCCTGGAGCCCTGATCTGAGATCAGCAGCAGAGCACGGGGGCACACTCACCGCTCTGCAGGGTTTGACGGCCTCCTGACAGAACTCCCAGCGGCAGCGTTCCAGTGGGGGTCAGACCCTTCAGCTGCAGAACACTCTCATTCTCCTCTCTGCAGAGAAACACACACATTACACGCATTACACGCACTCTCATTCTCCTCTCTGCGGAGAAACACACACATTACACGCATTACACGCATTACACGCACTCTCATTCTCCTCTCTGCAGAGAAACACACACATTACACGCATTACACGCACTCTCATTCTCCTCTCTGCGGAGAAACACACACATTACACACACATTACACACACACGCAATGCACACACACGCGCGTGCATGCACACACATTGCACACAAGCATTCATTACACACATATAATGCACATATTACAGACACACACGGAATATATGATTTTACCAGCAGATTATGCCACAGGCAAGTTACTGCTAATATCCTGCCATCAATGCAAATTACAATCCAAAGCGTACAGATTCATACAACTTCCCTCAACTTTTCAACAGTATGTGTGTGTGTGTGTGTGTGTGTGTGTGTGTGTGTGTGTGTGTCTGCGTGTGTCTGCGTGTGTGTCTGCGTGTGTGTCTGCGTGTGTGTGTGAGTGCGTGTGAGTGCGTGTGAGTGCGTGTGAGTGCGTGTGAATGTGTGTGTGTGTCTGAGGGGCACTCTCACCTGAGCACAGAGAACACTCGGGCCATCTTGCCGATGGCACGGATCTTGTTTCGGATCACCTCCTTCCGCACTGCTGGGGCACCACCTGTCACAGACACACGCACCTGTGACATCACTGACAGACACATGCTACTGTGACACCAGCGTCGCAGAGACCCCCAACAACCACTGTCACAGAGACCCCACCAGTTCTTGCCAATTGACATCCCAGCAGACAAAAAAGGATTAAGGTGGTGTGTTACATCTCCATCTAAACTGAGGCAAACTGTCTGTGAATGTCCACTCCATAAGGGGAGGGATCCCAACAAAGAAAACACATTCAGATTCATTTGTATACTCTGAACAACCACAATTAAGTGTGTTTAATGGTGTCCCTCAACTTGGTGCTCAGTCATCACTCTGGCCTAAAAAGGAGTCAGCCAATCAGGACTAAATTAGTTACAGCGTCAACCATTCAGAATGTGCCTGGTGGGCCTGTCAGCCAGTCATGATGGGTTCAGTGAAGTGGCGCATGTTTCAGCTCTTTGGGGAGCTCCGACACCCCAGAGTGGCAGCGGAGGATGAAGCAGTGACAGGCGGGAGGAACTGGGTCGGGCACAGGAAGGCTGCGCATGGGTGGTTAAAACGGGTCGCTGTCCTCAATGGGGCTGTTATTTTCCCTCTGAATGTGTGTGCGTGTGTGTGTGTCAGCGTGTGTGTGTGTGTGTGTGTGTGCAAGCGTGTCAATGTGTGAAAGATTGAGGAGTGAGATTGGGTGTGTGCGTTTGGAGGGTGGGGTGCAGTCTTGGCAGTCTGACGGTCTCTGGGGGGAGGGGGGGGGGTAACCATGCTTTACTGCTCCAGATTAAGTGTCTCCTGTGTGCAAACAGTGTGTAAGCGCAAGGTGACACTACCGCACCGAGGGGCTGCGTACCAAACCGAAACTAAAACGCCTCTGAAAAGTCTGCTGTCTGAAAGCTCTGCTGTTATTCCTCTGTGAGGGGCCGCCATGCAAGGAGAAAGCAACACCCAAAACATCCGAATTATCGGAGCGTGAGATCTAACAGATGTTCATCGATTCAGAAACAAGCTGACGTCCAATAAAGCGCCTTTTCTTCCTGCGCACTTTCTCTGCCTTTATCAGCCAATCAGAGGTCAGTCACGCCCGAAAAGGAAGCCTGGGGGCTGAGAGTCCACGGCAAATCTCACAGGGAACAAAGAGTGCGATAGCAGCAGCAAACAGGTCTGACAAGGCCTTCACTCTTAAACTCACTTCTGTGATAGTACTGATACCAGACCTTTACTCTGCACAGCTAATGAGCTCATTCTCAGGTACTTCCTTCCTCCCTGATCTAGGATCAGCTCTTCCAGGTCTACCCCTGATCCACAAACATTCTGTGTGAAAACAGTCACTGATCCAGAATCGGGCCTCCTACCTTCACAGGTGTCGTCTCCCTCGGACATGAGCTCGTCGTCGGAGCAGATGTTGAGCACGTTCACCAGCATCTCAGTCACTGCGGGACAGAGAGCCGCAGGTGAAACACCTGATCTGCACACTGCAGCGCGTTAGGACCCTGCAGCTGAACACACCTGACAAGCCTCTCCTCAGATTTCATACTATCTGGATCTCAGCTTTGAGAGGTAGCATGAGTTGGTTCACAAATGCATTTTACACAATATATACAACACCACTGTCTGCTTTAAAGTAGTGTTTTCTGAAGAGTTAGTTAGGTACTGTACACATTATAACGAACTCTATTTATAATCATCAGAATATGTAGATAATAAGATCATCCTGCACCAC